>NW_028296673.1:0-118738 GCF_055471065.1 Atractosteus spatula | reverse complement strand
ATTTTGTAAATCCTCCCTTGTCAGGGATTACACTTACGGAACACCTCCTATAATAGACTGTTAGCATCTGGCACTTCTGAGGGGAGATTGGTGAATAACCTCATATGCACTCTTCAGAGAGCTCTCTGACTTTATCCATGATGACACATTTGTTGTGTTTAATCCCCTATTTCGGATGAGTATAAGTATTGTTACACATGCCTACCAGGGTTTTCAAATGCTCAGGTATTCCCTGCTGTATTTGTGTAATTGTTTAATTGTGAAAACATCCCAATAGGTACATTTAAATTTAGAAGAACAGCAAGTGAGATTAGGATAAAATCTTTCTTCCAAACTTCTGTTATAAACTCTATAGAAAACAGAATATATGAATAGGAAACACTAATAGAATAATAGATGTTTATTCAGAAATGTATTGTTTCTTAGCAGGGATTCCAGATGGGACTCCAGAGACTGAGTCAGACCCACTGTAAGAAACCCTCTTTCTCAATGTGCTGGGATTAAACCCTGAAGACCCCCTGGCAGCTGAACCACAGTTAAGGTCTGGTCCTGGGTCTAGTTGACTTTGGAATGGTTCCCTGTGAACTATCTGAAGACCTGCTGAACCTCCCACGCCCACTGTGAGCTCCCCATGGCTTCCACAGCCCTCACCTGAGATGGGATCATTCTCATTGTTCTCCACATCATCATATTCAGACTGCAGCTCATCACAGAGGAGTTTTCCTGGGAACAAGAAAACAGTATTTTAGTAATTACTTACAGTATGTGTTTCACCTAGTAAATTAATTTCAATAAACTGCCATTTTCTTCTTCTACTTCTTACTTCTTGTGAATGTGGTTAGATTCTATATTTTAATTCCTTTAATTACTCCTAACTACGTCAAACTATTTCATCCTCTAAAATGAAAAGTTTACTCTTCCGTAGATACAGCTATCTGTCTCACACTATATCTCAATAGGTTGTAGGAAACCAAGAAAAAAAGGTTTGTAAATAAACTGTCCATTATTCAGACTAAAAATATTTTAATATCATTACTTATATGCAAAAAAGTGTAACACATTTACTACAGTCTTGACACATATGAAGGCAAGTCGTCATCAATTGTATGTGTGGCTGTATAATTGTGTGTGTCTGTGGAATTGTGTCTAGGAAGATACAAATGAGGAGGATCTGGGGAAATATGTATCTTATGTTGACCACAGAGTGGCAACGTTTCAGTTTGATTTCATACAAATGAAAATATTTTAGATTATATTAAACACATATAAGATGGAATGGAATGAATTTGTTATTTTAGCTATAAAGAAATTGTTTGAAAGAATGCTAAAAAATTACATTGGTATTCTAAGAAAATAAATATTATGAATCTTTTTGCCATTAACAGTTTCACGGTGACTTTGCAGGTAACACGTCCATTTTGAAAATCATCTTTCGAACGTGATCAATATCTGAACCGGAAAAAAATAATAAAAAATGGCGAAAATCGAGAAAATCGGCTCTTTAGAAATTGGAAATATATTCGCGAGAGGAGTCCTTTTCTCAACGATTTACACTTTTTGCAGGAGTCACTTCTCCCAACGAACATCTGCAGGTTTCCGTAGTGTTCCTGCAAAGAGTGATCAATTTGAGACTGGCAAATGTCCCGATTTAATTGAACAAAGCTAGATACGCATTTTCTAATGCAGCCTTCATTACAAGACAGTTTATTTATCGAAAACGTGTTATGTGAAAAAGAGTAAAACAAAAAAATATGGATGACAATCTTTTAAAGCTGAAGATTTTACTTATGAGAAATTGTCATCTTATGTAGATGCTTTTCAACCGATGCTTTTAGAACTTTGCTGTCCTTCCTGCATCATTTTCAGTCTTATAAACTGTGTGGGGGTAGCAATCACTTGCTATTTCTCAAATGCTTCCATCATTTTTCTTTCACGCTAGGACGCGAGTGTGTGCATGTGTTTGGTTTTCATTTCACTGATTCTCATTGAAGATTTGGGAATTAACGACGAAAGAATCAGTAGCCTCGGAAAGCGGAAGCTTTGGTTCTCAACGATCCTGAAGACACGCCCATGTAGAGCAGCGTGTGATGATTTGTACTACAAAAGACCAAGTGCTCAAAGTGACGTCCGCGTTTACCGTTGAGACATTTCATCTCGGGCGCACTTTTAGAAAGCAAAGAAAGAGCAGTCGCGTTGAATCAGCAGAGTGGCGCAGCGGAAGCATACTGGGTACATAACCCAGATTGTCAAGGATTGTCAAATTCTCCAACAAATCTGTGATCTAGTTTTAAAATATTTTTGCGTAGTATAAATGAATTCTCCCGACAGCCAGTTAAAGCTACAATTCCTCACGTGAAAATGGTTTTCTTGGACATTGACTTAGGTACTTAATTTTTTACTTGTAGTTCCACACGAGTAAAACACACACATTTCCTGCAAAGTTCAAGAGGGTTAACGTGTTGCGAAGAAATCCCATTAATTGTTAACGGAGATTATGTTTACATCAGAACAATCTGAAGCGCATCCCTGAGTGGGCTTGAATCGCCAGCTCTTTGTTTAACAGCTGCACAGAGAGACACCCCCGTTGCTTTTCACCATTCACGTTTGTAGTTAAAGGAAATAAAATACTGGCATTTTCCTGCCAGCCCGCAGTATTTCTTCTGCACTGACGAAGAATAACCAAGAACTGTATTTAATCTTTCGCAGGCTGTAATTTTCAGAAAAAAAGAAGTGAATACTTGTATTAAGCTAAATCAAGCCGACGGAGATGAACTGCTGTTGTTTTTCTCCACTTTTCTTTAAAAGGAGAAAAAATCACTGGCATTTGTTGTTTTTTTTTTGCAATATTTCTTCTGTCCGGATAAGCAAGATTTGTATTTTATCTTTCAGAAGTTGTATGACTTTCTTGAAATTCAGAAACAACTTGTTCCAGAAAAGAAATGAACACTTGCTTCAAAGTTAATGAAGAAGTATATCTCTCTCGCTGCGTGTGCTCGTATCTGTCCATCTCTCTCTGGCAGTCTGTGCAGAGTATCTGAAGGGGATGTAACACCACTTGGCAAAGAAGAAAAATCCTCAGAGGCAGAATAACAAATCATTATTCTCTTCTCAGTCAGATTCACAGCTCAGACTCACACTCAGACAGAAGCAAAATTTGATTACCAATTTTCTGGAGTGGTGTCATCTTAACCATCTCCAGCTTAACACCAGCAAGACCAAAGAAATGATCTTCAACTTTCAAAGGAATAAGTCTCCGCTGAACCCTGTTTCCATCCAAGGTGAGGACATAGAGGGCGTACATTCCTACAAGTACTTAGGGGTACACCTGGATGATAAGCTGGAGTGGTCTGGTAACACTGACGCCCTGTACAAGAAAGGTCAGAGCCAACTCTCTTTTCTTAGGAGACTCAGGTCCTTTGGTGTGTGTGGAACACTGCTACACATTTTTTATGAATCAGTGGTGGCGGCAGCCATCTTCTACGCTGTTGTGTGCTGGGGCAGCAGCATCATGACAAAAGATGCAAATAGGCTCAATAAACTTATAAAGAAGGCTGGCACTGTGTTGGGAATGAGCCTTGACCCCCTGGAGGTGGTGGCTGAGAGGAGAATGCTGACCAAGCTCACAGCCATCATGAACAACACCTCTCATCCGCTTCATGGGACTGTTACTGGGCAGTGGAGCACTTTTAGCAACAGGCTGCTCCAGCTACGGTGTTCAAGGGAACGTTTCCGCAGGTCTTTCCTCCCGGCGGCGGTCAGGGTGTATAACGCTGCCCTAGGCTAGGACTGTTAGCCCTTCATTTGCTCCTCTATGGACAGCATGTTTACTCCATTGTACTTTTTGGACAATCAGTCTGTATAAACCTATGCACATTTTGCACATATTTTATTGTTTTTACAGTGACTATGATCAGCACATTTTGCACACACCTACTGTATGTACTTATTTATTTATTTTTATTTATTTTGTTGTCTTTTGTTTTATAACTATTCTGATGTCTGTTTTGCTTGTCTTGGGCTGGACTGCTGTAACACATCAATTTCCCTACGGGGTTTAATAAAGTATTGTCTATCTATCTAAGCTCAACTCCATACTGTTCTTTGTCCTGACAGTCCAGATCCAGAGGACATTCAGACAATCAGTGCTGCTACATGAATAATATCAGACAGAACAGCCTGAACTCAGGTCACATCTCCCCCTTTTCTCCTTCCTCCCAGCCTCTTAGAAACACAGTAGAGCTCCCAATTCTCCATTCTGTGAACTGGGCTCAGGGGTCACTGATCTGGCAGCTGTTGGCTCTGTTCCAGGTCAGAAGCAAGAAGCTTCTATTAACCCTTTCCAGGACCTCCAGCCCTTCTGTATTACTTTCTTTACTGTATGTCAGCCTCCAAACATGTTTCTAAGTGTTTTATAATGCAAGTGAGTGTGGAATGATCTTAGTATTTATTTTATAAACACCAGTATTGACACTCTGATCATCATATTGATTATTAGTAGCTGATGGTCCAATGGTTGTGACTACTATAGTGACCAGTTGACCAGTCTGTAGCTCTGAGCAGTGGGACTCAGATCACACAGAAGACCTGTCTGTGTGTGATCCACACCAGCCCTGGGATTCAGCTGCTCTCACAAGTGTCTCACAGACAGTCTTATGAATTTACAATTAGATGAAGTCTTGTAACAGTTATACAGTTAATTTAAATAATCAGACTACCTATGGAACTGAGAACTGGGTGGAAATAAAACCAGGATACACATTTTAACCTCTTGGATCAGGAATCTGATCCTCCTGGCTTCAATACTCTGAAGATTCGTGTAAAACCGTTAAAAGTGCTTATTTCAGGGACTCGTGCTCGTTCTCTACTCCTCCACACAGAACTCCACACTGAAGTATTTAAAAAGCAAGAAATACTATCACTATGCAATCTAATGCAATTGAGCTCCTACAAATGTAGCAGTCTGATGAAATGATATACAGAATTAGGTGACAATATCGGAAGATGAACACAAAATTGAAATGCACAAGATTCATTTTCAGCAGCAAAAATGCACTCGATTATATTTTACAAGAAAGAAACCTTACATTCACCCACTACATTAGCAGAGAACAGTAGGACAGATAGTTAGTGTCACTGGACACTGCATCACAGAGGCCGATCTCTTCTCCTTCATTATGCTTACTTACACACTCATGATGAACTGTCCTCCAGCGATAGTCAGCTGGCATCACTGTCTCAGACATGACGTTCATGTACATAATATACCTTAATTGTACCTGGCACTGCATTATAATAATTTGATCAAAACAACTGATGAACTAATAATAATCAAATTTTTCTTTCCTTCTTTTAGTGGAAAAAGACTTTGTCCAATAAAGATGCACCAGGCACGCGGACACAGAGAAATACATTGAAAATTCTTCAGTAACTGCAGGAGACACGTGCCTGTATGTTTCAAACGTTACTGACAATTGTTCTGCTTTCAATAATCACCAAACCACAAACAAATATTATAATCAGTTACTGCAAGAGAGAACAAAATGATTATTTTAACAATTATTATTATAATTTTAACTTAAGAATACTTCCTGTCTATTTACAGTATATTTTACATTAGTGTTTCCTTCCTTGAAAAAACAAATCTTGCTGGTAAGAATGGTAAGAGCTTTGCTTTGAAGCTGCAACAACCTTGGTTTGAATCAGTGTTACTGTAGGACAGGAGTAGACTGAAGAGTCCCCTTGTGCTGTTTGCTTATATATTGGATTATATAAATGCAGAAATCGAAGCCTATCTAATTTTCCTTTCTGCTAAAGACATTTATGTGTTTGGGAAGCATTTTCCTGTCCTTTATGTTCTTGCTAAGCAGTTTCTACATTTTCCTCCTATTGTGATTGTCAGTGAGTACAAGTAGACTGGAACAGTGCAAGACAGGGAAAAAAACCCTAGCTATTGGGAGTGATATTTGAACCCCCACCTCCACTTAGAGACCAGGGCACATAAGCAACATGGAAAGACAAGACTCAGCCATCCTGACGAGTACTAGAAAGCACTGTGCTGAATGCACCCATTGTGTCCAATTTTCTGAAGCTTTAGGACAACTGACACCCGGATGAACACGTGGCGTTTAGCATGACAGTCTTGAAGGCAGGCAATGATTTGTTCCAATAAATATTTTATTGTGTACTTGTTCAAAAAACACAGTCTGTGCGTCCCTAAGTCAGTTTTTCAGGGCATCGAATGATACTTCTAACCTATACTAACAGCTCACCTGATCTGTTTGTGATCACACCATGGAGTGGGGGCTGTACCAAACACACGTTCCTTTTTACACTGAGACGATCATTTATAAATTGGGTGTGAAGAGAGACAAACATTGTCAATTCAAAAGCAGTGCAGATTATGGTAGGACAACAGAAGGATTATGAAGTTATTTTCTTCTTATTATAGAGATTCGTACAGTGCAAGACATTTAAAGACTTAGATAAAGGAACGTCATGATAAGTGAAACGAGCACGGACAGGGTTTGAAACTCCGACTTTCTGTTTACGAGACAAAAGCCTTAACATTTGGCTACCTTGCCTGCAATGCCACCTCCTTCCAATCAAGGCTAACACGTTTTTAAAATAAAATGAAATAAATATTTCGGTACAAATTGCAATGAGAAGAGGAACAGAACAAATATGATTATTACTTTTCAAATTAATTCTATTGAAACTGATTCAATTACATGGGGGCAACAACAACAAAACTGTGATTCTTAACAAGGAGATATTTGGCAGCAGTGGGATTCCAACTCATGCCCTCAAAGGGGCTGGAGCTTTCATCCAGCTCCTTAGACCACTTGGCAAATTACTCTGTACAGTGGCATTTGTAGTCTGACCTTATGGTGTTACAGTATGTAGAAGCAACCCCACCTCCTTTTTCTGAGATGCTTCCTCTTACTTGGTGAAATATTTTCTTCTTTGGTCCTTTGAAAATAGTTCCTTTGTGAAGCAGGCTTCAGACGGTGCTTATAGTGCCCTTGAAGTGATTTTATTTTTACAGGAAGACGCATTCCTAAATGTATCTCTCCTGTTTTAAAAAAGTTTTTTATACAACGCACGAATAGTATTCTACAACGGCGTATTTTATACAACGCACAAATAGTATTCTAATTGCAGACTGCAGATCTGTGCAGCAATCTTACTCGATTTGACTGTAATTCTGAAATACCTTAGCAAACATATTCAGGTTTCCTTGAACCTTTAATAAAAAAGCTACATCGTTTCCAATCTCTGATGTCACTGTAAACTCGGACGTGATACTCCGCAGATGTGCAGTGTGCCTTTCCTCTTGTTGCATTCAAGAGTACTCACTGCATGACCTCCTCACTGCGTGCCCTGTACTCTACAGTGATTTCATTTAGATCAGTGGTTCTCAAACTTTTTGGACCAAATACCACCCCTAATCCAACCAAAGCATCCAAGTACCACCTACAAGTCATCATCTCATAGGAACCCCAGAAATTCTCAATGACCAACATGAGCGTGTGTGTGCGCACACAATCACACACACACACATATAATAAATATTATAATAATAAACTTTATTTGATATAGCGCCTTTAAAGGTGGCTTCTCAAAGTGTTTTACAGGAAAAAAAAACATTAACAACAACTAATAAAAAAGCACCATTTCAGTGAGAGGGGTGAGCCTGTTTAGTTGAGCAAAGCAGAGGTGAATTAATTTTTCGAGCCTTGATACAATTTTTCGAGTCTAACAGATATTAAATCGTCAGGCATTTTCTTGACGGCAAAGGTCTCGCGGTGGATGTTGTAATGCGTACATTATTTTCTGGAGCAACCTCTCTAATTCGTGCAACTACACCGTTATGTCGGCTTGTCATTGCTCTAGCACCGTCTGTACAAACTCAGACGCATTTTATCCAGTCGAGGCCATTCTGTTCGATAAATTTATTCAGAAGCTGAAATATGTGCTCTCCTGTAGTTCCTGTTGGTAGCGGTTTACAGAACAGAAAGTCTTCATGGGACGTACCCTCAAACTCGTATCTAACGTAAACGAGCAAATTGACCAAATCGACTACAGACTCATCTAATTGCAGTGAAAAAAATCTGCTCATCTTAACGCGCTCTATCAGTGTACGTTTGATATAATCCTTCATTTCAATAATTCTATGAATGACTGTGTCTTTCACGGGGAGGGGGGCAGCAGGTCGAGCTGTTTAGCAGCTTTTTCTCCACACTTAATACGTGTCAGCTCTTTTGCCAACGGTAAATAAGGTTCTTCAAAATAGTGTAGCTTACCTGCTTTAGCAATCTGCAAGCTTGCATTTTTCCGCGTTTCCGTTTTTATTTCCGTATTTATTTAAAGTTTTTATTTCATGCGCATGGGAGCAAAACACAGAGACGCTCGGTGTATTTTTCTCAAATTAGAACAGTTATTAAATATTTTTCTGGTATCACGCTTTCGTGTGCTCACAAGATTACCTGCGTTCGTAGCACGTATTTCTATGCATTCCTGTGTTTACAACGTTGGCATTGTTCCAAAATCACACACATTCTCCTTTCTCCCTATTTGCTGGAGATACAGTAGCTTTTTTTAAATACAATTGGTCACTTGCATCCGTAGCACGCATTCCTATAGAGTGGTATAGAATTACAGAGTATCTCTTGTGTCCACTGAAGTATTAGCACGCAATGTATCGTAGTACATAGGCTGCGTATTCGACACGTATTAAAATACAAAATATGAAAACCCGTCCCGATTTTTCAGCGCACACAACACAGTTCCAGGGTCATTTGGCGTACCACCAGGCGGCACGCCACGTACCACTGCCGGTACGCGTACCACAGTTTGAGAACCACTGATTTAGATTATCTACTTGGAGTAGAGTGACAAGATCACCTTGAACAATTTCGGTTTGTGAAAGGAAACACTAGAGAAAATACAAGTGATGAACATTTAAAATAACCACAGTACAGCTAGAAAAGTGAAAGATAAAAGACGATTTATAATGACATTCACAATAGATTTAAGAAAAGCACGACTTGAATCCTGGACCCTCAGATTAAAAGTCTGATGCTCTACCAACTGAGCTATCCGAGCTCTAGAAGAAAAGACACTCTCAGGGTCCTCACAAGTCACATGTCTCTTCTTGTGCCAAAGCGCAGTCATACCTGACCCATCTGGAATGACCACTGACAGACTTTATCCAGAAGCGACAGCACCATCATTCCCAGTAGAATGAGAGAGAAATACAGCATGACATGGAGAGTCAAGGGTCTCCCACAATCCATCTTTCCTCACATGACTGATTTTTTCACTAACATTTTGACCTTTTCACAGTCCGATTTTTTCACATTTAATAAGATCTTTTAAACAACAACATTTAAGAAAAAAAAATGGAACATTTCTTTGAACAATAATTAAAAAAAAATCTTTCCATGCCTTGGTTGTATAAGTGTGCACACCCTTTATAAAGGAAGTTGTAACTATGCTGAAATTTAACCAGTCACATTCCAGATCATGTACAAAGGTTATTTGCCTTTGCCAGACATCAATTGTATTGATTCTGATTAGTCCTAATTTATATCAGCTGATCTCATATAACCAACTGATCTGGGAGAACAAACGTTCAAACTGCACGGCGGAACTTGAAGAGAAATCCATTCACCAAAGAATGTTGTTACAAATTATCCGCCGAGCTGTTTTATGTATCCAGCCACCTCTTTCCTTCCTAGTTTGCAGTGAGCACAATTCTTTCAGTTTCTTCTCTTGTATTTTCCTTGCTATTTTACTGTCCCTTTCCCCCAAGTGGAGATGGATCTGCAACCGAAACCCAGTTTTCGCCCTGTGTTTCTGCAGCTCAAGTCTGTATGAGGAGAAGGAGTTACACAGCTCCAGTTGTGCAATCGGTCAGCGTGCGGTACTTCTACAGCAGAGTCATGCCGAGGGTTTGAGTTCGAACCTCACCTGAAGCAGTGTAGCCTGTGTCTTAAGCTACCGAAAGCAACTGACGAGCTTAGGTGCTTTTAGGTATTTGCTGGAGATTTGGTCTAAATAAACAAGTAAAGGTTTATTCCAAAGAAGGCTCCACAGCCAAAACATTATGTTTTCTTCTCATTTCAGCATGGAATAAACCTTTCCTCATTCCTTTGCAGCCCATGCATGCTGACACAGCTACTTACTTAAGTTACCATCAGCTGTGGACCTCCAACTGACCTGAGTGATATCTACTTAGATGAGAGGAGCACGATGGAGTACCGAAAACTTGAAAAAGCTCTCGCAGTTAGATTCTGTGTTTTTGTTGTTTCCCAGATATGTTTTTAATGTTCTTTTTCTTTATTTTTTGAAGTTGTTTCATTTGTTTGTTTGTTTTTATAGTTGTTAGTCCTCTACAGGGATTTACCTAGGTTCCCTGAAGACTTCTCGTTTTGTGGTTGTTGTGTTTTCGTGTTACAATTTTTTTTTTCTATTGATAGGACCCCCCGCATTACTGTGGGACTAGTTAACTTTAGTTCTTACATTCTACCTGAAATTGCCTCAATAACTACAACTCTTTTTTCTATATTTAACTACAGTTGCTTTCCAGACACCGCAACTATTCACGATGAATCTTATGAATACGTCTTTATGAATAATAGTATTATTTATTAATAATTAACTTTAATGTATATTTTTATTAGTAGCTGTATTACAGGTAATGCATGTACAGCCTTTAATATGCGATAGTGAATTTGCAGGTATCTTGGGGAGGGAAGAGAACTGAAATTTAGGAAATACATATTTAAAGGGGGTGCAAGTCACCTCTGTCACATCTGGGTGTTAACTGAATAGATTTGTGGCATTATTTATTGTGTTTTAACTCTATACTTGTGTTTCTCAGGAGACGGCAGAAATATTGGGGATTTGTGGCTACAGAAAATAGTTTGAACTTTACAGGCAAATGTAAGGTTATGTTTAAGAAAAAAAAAACTTATTTTCAACTTTTTCAACGTGATTATTTAAGACAGTTGTTCGGAACAGTATGTCTTCTCATATCTGTGGCTGTGGTCCTACAATAACGGTGATGAAACAGACGTTATGTGCGGAAAGAACTGGAGATGGAACAGGAGACTCACCCAGTCTATAGTAAGGTTGTGTAGGACCGCACACACTAGGAAGAGTGTTGAGTAGCGGGTGTAAAACCTTCACGAGCCAGACAGGAATCGAACCTGCAATCTTCTGATCCGAAGTCAGACGCGTTATCCATTGCGCCACTGGCCCCACTATCATCTTACTCAACTGCACTACAGTGAGCTCAGAGCCGCTACTAGTAATACATTGTCCAGATCCGCATTTTCTCAATTAGATTCACGTGTTTTTTACGTGTGTCTAATTACTACGTCTTTCATTTTGTCTGGTTTTATAAAAATGTCTCTTGAAAACAGACAAAGGGTTTATGTGTCTCCCTGAAATTCACACACGAAGGAAGTCACACGAGGAAGGAAAGATATCGCGTTTAAAGAGAATCCAGAGTGGAGACGCCGGCGAATGAAAACGAAGCTTCATATAGTACGAGCGCACTACCACTGAACTAAACTCCTGATAGTGAACTTTTTCCGCAGGTTAATTGTGTTAGGAAATGTGAACAGTCAACAGAGCGCATTTTAAAGGCCAAAGCAAGACAATTAGATGTGAAGAGAATTCTGCTTCTCTGTTTACTGAGCTTTCGGTGAACGTCAAAGTGAAAGACAAATTCGCTATTTTCACTTTTTAATTAAGGAACAAGAAAACACCATCCTTCGAGCCGGATTCAAAACAGCTACATAACAATCGTCCGCTGCTTTTTTAAACAGTTTTACGCTCTAGCAACTGAGCTATCGAAAGGTCGACTCCAACCGCACACGTTTTGTCATACGCGTAGCCCAATGTAGTGTAGAGTTCCTGTTTATATAAATCGCAGTTCGACATCAAAATACTCACTAACAGTCTCGTTTAGTAGAAGAAATGGACCAGGATTCTACTGTATAATCTTCCAGAGGTCTTACAAAACGTTTGGAGGGACATCAGTGCAGGTGGAAATTGACTCTTTTTCTAGTGGGATCAGTACCATATAAAACCTTTCTTTTGGATTGAGAAGAGGATCATGGTGACACTCAAAACATCCCTGTCTTTGCTTCTTACGAGGACTTTTGAGCTGCAAACATCGGTTCAAAACAAAACTCTGCTACTGCAGTTGCTTCTTGGAGAGTTTCTTCAAATCTTTCAACTGAACGTCTTGGGATATTGACGATGATATAATACAGATTGTGGTTTTCTTTTGATCGAAAATTTTATTAAAATATGAGCCTCTTTTACCTTTGTCTTGGATGTTTCGCAAGGTATAATACTTTCCCTTGCATCCTCAGATAAACATTCTAAATACCACAAAGTTACAATATATGGAATAGCATTTATTTTTACATATGTTTTAAAATGTACTCTTATTTAAAGCTACATTTAGTGCTAGGTAAAGATAACGTTGCTAATACTGATGTAGTAGAAATGTAAGATGAATTGATAGCTTTATCTGAGCTAAAAAAGTCCTAAAACGCCTCCTATAACAGGAAAGGACTCGTAGCAAGATTAAACTCCAAACGTTGCTATTACATTATGCATTATGTAAACACGACCCATTTCAGCTTCTGGTGAGTGCAGTTTTTCCAAATTGAATCAAAACTACAGCTCGAATGAAATAAAAAAAAGTTTATGTGTCTCTTTGCTGTAACAACTCTGCCAAAACTATTCAGATAAATCAGAATAGCATCAGAACGTGACTAGATTTTATTGGATATTAGGAAATTTATTTGTGTGCATTTCCCCCTACGATCATAATACCTTCCTGTTTTCATCGTGTTTATTGTTTCTGCCTGTGATCTCGGAAATAAAGTATGTGTTCACCGAAATATTCCGGGAGTTTGCTGTGGTTTGAGAGGAGTGTATGAAGGTAATGAATGAGGGAGGACACGCGCATTCAGCACGGGGAGCGCAGAGCAATGAGCCGCGCCTGCAGCTCGCTGAGTCTTTTCTTATATAACCACTGAGTCCGGACACACAGCGTTTCCAGCCCGTGTTGGAGATTTACAGTTCAGAAAACGACTGTCTCGAGCAGAAACTGATCTTCCTGCTTTAGTTAAGGTTATCAGAATCGGCGGCTGCTGTGGGGGTATAGCGCTTGTATCTCTCTTCTCTGGCTAAACACTATCTACTGTAAAGTATAGAAATAGACAGAAGATGAAATACAGCTACAAATACTTCAGTAAGGCCGAGCAGATAGGAAAGTTTAAATCAAATGTTCTATAACTCGATCTGCCTATATTTTCGAACTCTCTGTTCGAGCTCTGATATAATCCTCTCTGCTCCTGTCGTTGTCACTCTGCATTCCGTAGGGCTACAGGTTGATTTCACAATGCCACAATTAATTAAATACAGGAGAAACCGCACGGACAGCAATATGTTTTAAGAAATCTTCTTCTGGATTTATATTTCGGTCTTTCTCCTTTAAATGCATACCTTGCCGTAAATCTTTACTCGATTACAGGCACCCCAAACAGTTTTTAAGGCAGAAATCGAACCCCATTTGATTTTCTGCTAATAACGTGTAAGTGTTCACGAAGCATTTCCCTGCACATCGGGTGCCCACAAATCGGTTTCTCCGTTTTCCTCTTCCTGTCGTTGTTAGCGAGCACAAGAAGACGGGACAAATGCAAGAGAGGGAAAAGGGAGCGGCTGTCAAGAGTGAGATTTGAACCCACGCTTCTATTCAGAGACCAGGGGGTGAGTTTCCCGAAAGCATCGTAGCGCTAAGAACATCGTAAACTCGCTCTTAAGATCGATCGTTGATTTACGAGTGTTTCCTAAAACCTATCGTAACTAAAGTAGAACGTTATAATCCTTCGTAATCTACGTGCTCCCCGACCCACTCGTTAATCACTAAGTGCTTCTTAAACTGGCTACCTCTTGCGCCAACCTTAGCGACAGAGATCGCCAGACAGAGCACATTCAATTCACATCATGGGAATTCTCTGGAAATATAGAATACTAAGATTTTATATTAAGGATTTTGATATTTTGTTGTACTATGTAAGAGGAAATTCGAAAAAAGAACATTTATTTATACAGTTATGAATTTATTAGTCATCTTGGGTAAATTTCATATTCATAAATCAAATGTTTTAATAATACTCCCTCTTTTAGTACTTTTGGGGTGGGGTTTAAATTGTATTTAAATTCCATAAAGAACGTGAAACATGTAACATGTATTACAATGTAGCGCCACGCAGGGCGGGCTGAGAACAGCACCTGGGGACTACCGGACTGTATATAGTGGGACGGAGGCTGAGATACAGTCTCTTCCCTTCGTGTGTGTGTATGTTAGTGTAGGTGCAGCGCTGTAACCCCTGTCCCTGTGTGTGTACCTTTCCCGATTCGAGTTATTAAATGTGTTGTTCAACCCCATTCCCTGAGTCCTACGCCTGTTCCATTCCGTACCGAAACCCGCGGTCCATACAATATTTTAAGTTCGAATGCCGTTTTATGTTCTGTCTTGATTGTTGACGGTAAAGCTTAGACCTACTTGTTTTTAAATTTGATTATAGGTCCTGTATTTGTTGAGTGACACGTGCCAAGCTTAGTAGTTAATTTTTCCAGATGTCATGTTAATAAGACCAATTAAAAAGGAGTTCCAACACACCCAACAACTTTAAATAACAACAGTATTTTCTCTTGAAACACTGTGATTCCTAACGATGGCAGCGTGACAAAAAATATTGCTTTAAATCAAAGACGTCGTGCAGGACGCATACACTGTTCACACAGTTAAACTTGGTTTTCTTTTACAGCATGTCAGTCATTTATTTTATTACACCATATAATGAAAGTATTGTCAATCAATTGTTTGTCAATCGACTTGTGATGCTTTTTGCTAAGCGACTTCAGGGGCGGGGTTAACAAAGAAGTACTTTATACTCGCTCGTTAAATGATCGATTAAGAGGGGTTTTGGGAAACCCACGAAAAAGTAGCTTGTATGTTACCTACGTACATCGTAAAGTTGCTCGTTCGTCTCTAAGATTCATCGTTTTCGGGAAACTCACCCCAGAACACCCAAGCGATGAAAAGACAGGAGTCCTTGAGTCTGGCGCCTTAGACCACTCGGCCATCCTGATAAGGTACTGTAGGTTTATTCCATGCTGAAAAGAGAAGGAAACACAATGTTTCAGCTGTGGAGCCTTCTTTGATTGTGACTCGAAGTAAACCTTTACCTTTCCTTGTTCGTTTGATGTTAATTTATCTCCGTCAAATACCTAAGAGTATCTAAACTCGACAGTTGCTTTCAGTAGCTAAAGACAGGCTATACTGCTCCAGGTGAGGCTCGAACTCACAAAGAGGGTAAAACGCCTGATTGTCGGGAGTGGGATTTGAACCCGTGCCTCTATTTGGAGAGTGAAACACAAAGCTTAAAAGACACGAAGCTGTGAATTTGCTGTTTTAAACAGCTCGACTATTCTGAAAAAATGTGTGCTGATAACACCAGTCGCATTCGATTTTCCGTAACTTTAGGACGATTGATACTACTGGACTAACACAATTTGTGGCGTTTAGCATGACATGGAAAACGGTACCGGAGCATTCGGGTCCGGACTACCAGACTCAGAAACAGTTTTTACCCCCGCACTATCAAACTATTAAACTCCCAGCCTCTCTCACTCTCTCCTCACCTCTCACCTATGATCTGAACCTCACAGTGCCTTCTTTCTTACCAAAAACCCAAACACACATTGAAAATCTGCCTCTACCATACATGTCAAAAGCTCACTCCCCATCATTTCTATCCCTTTATTTCATTCTTTTGATGCATGTTTTTGCACATAACCTGTTACCTTTTTGTTATTTTGCACACTGCCTATTGTTGTTTTTTGCACATCGGCTGTTGTCTCTGTCTTTCTTTTGTTATACAATTGTATTGTTGTTGTGTTTTTTTCGTTGTACCCAGTGGGCAAAAGACGTATAATATACGTCTATTAAACGCATACCTTAAACGTCTAAATGTGGTCCGCAATTCGTCTAGAATGAAATTCTAATATACGTCTATTGTTATACGTCAATTATACGTCTATGATTAGATGTTCATTATACGTAAATGGTTAGAGTTCTATTATACGGATAAATTTAGAAGACAATTATACATATATGGTAGGAGTTCCGGATAACTTTAGAGGTCTATTATACGGATAACTTTAGAGGTCTATTATACATCAAAGATAGGTTTTACAGGTGTAGAAACTAGTAAATCAACCCAATGATTTGGTTTAGAAATTTATTCTGAAAATACACATTCACACCTGAAAAATATGTATTTCAAATTATACATTGTATACAATCAATCAACAATCAACATACTTGTACATACTTTTGGTGAACAAAAAAATTTGCTTGCATTTCATCTTTCGCAAGCTATATGATTTAAAAAAAACAAGTTGTTCTGCAAAGGAAATTAATAAACGCATAAAACCAAATCAAGACCTCTTTGAGTGTCCCAAATTACATGTTCTGTAAAACAAGACAGGAAAAAAGGTACCGCTGGCATTCGGATCCAGGATCTCCTCTTTATGAAACAGGTGTTTTAACCAGCTTTACCACAGCACCGGCAGAACACTATTCTTATACAGGTGGGTACCCACCCTCAAACCTTTGTTCTCCCGCTACTTTACCTTTGCCTACTGTCCTGTCTCTCTCACACATGAAGAAGACTCCACGGCCGAAACATTGTGTTCTCTTTCTTCTTTTTTTCAGCATGGAATAAACCTATTACCTATTCTTATACAGCCGCTTGGACACACCGCTCTGAGACATCTGAGGTCGATGTGCGCTGAGCCTGGTCGCCGAGCAAAATCATGCCCAAGGGGAAGTGGTATGCGAGACGAGGTGGCCGAGTGGTTAAGGCGATGGACTGCTAATCCATTGTGCTTTGCACGCGTGGGTTCAAATCCCACCCTCGTCGGTTTATGTCTTCGACTTGTGATCCGTTTCTAAGTTGGACTTGCTATCTTTATCTACTGTAGTAGAGTAGTAATATTTCTAGCGTTGGCTGAATATGGCTTACAGCAGTAGCTGACAGATATAGTCTCTTAATAGGTTAAATTTATGCTTTGTACTGCTTTCACCTGACATTAATAGTAGTCCTGATGAACGATTTAGGGACATGGCGCATCTTGAAAATGTTCTTGTTAATTTCAGTTTGGAAAAAATGCACTCACCAGAAGCAGAAACTGGTCGTATCTGCAAAATGCGCAATGCAATAGCACTGTCTTGCTATGAGTCCTTACCTGTTACAGGAGGCGTTGTAGGACTTTTTTAGCTCAGAAAAAGCTATCAATTCATCTTACATTTCTACTCCATCAATATTAGCAATGTTATCTTTACTAAGCTCTAAATATAGCTCTAAATAAATGCAAATTTTAAAATACATTTTAAAATAAATGCTATTCCATATATTGTAACTTTGTGGTATTTAGAATTTTTATCTGAGGATGCAACGGAAAGTATTATACAAATGTGAAAGAGGCTTGTATTTTAATACAATTTTCGATCAAAAGAAAACCAAAATCCGTATGATATTACCATCAATATCCCTCGATATTGACGTTCAGTTGAAAGATTTGAAGAAACTCTCAAAGAAGCAACTGCAGTTGGAGAGATTTGATTTGAACTGATGTTCGCAGCTCAATAATCCATTCGTCCTCGAAAGAAGCAAAGGTTAGTATGTTTTGAGTGTCAACATGATCCTCTTCTCAATCCAAACGAAAGGTTTTATGTGATCCTGATCCCACTAGAAAAAGAGTCAATTTCCGCCAGCACTGATATCCCTTTAAATGTTTTATAAGAACTCTGGACGTTTATAGAGTAGAAGCCTGGTCCATTTCTTCTACTAAACGAGACTATGGGAGTGGGTATTTTGATGTCGAACTGGGATTTAAATAAAGAGGAACACTACACTACATTGGGCAACGCGTGTGACAAAACGTTTATTTTCTGACCTCTCGATAGCTCAGTTGCTAGCTCTTAAGATTGTTGAAAAAGCAGCGAGTATTTCTTATGTCCCTGGTTTGAATCCAATTCAAAGGATGGTGTTTTCTTGTTCCTTAATCAAAAAGGGAAAATTGCGAATTTCTCTTTCACTTTGATGTTCACCCGAAAGCTCAGTATACAAAGAAGTAGAGGCTCCTGTTCTGAATAATCCTCAAGTCTGATTGTTTTGCTTAGACCTTTAAAATGTACACTGTTGACTGTTTGCGCTTCCTAACACAATTAAAAACCCGCCGACAAACTTACCGATCGGGAGCTTAGTTCAGTGATAGCGCGCACTTAAGACGCTCCGTTTTCTATCGCCGGCATTTTTGTATTCTCTTTCATCGCGATATCTTTTATTCTTCGTGTGTGAATTTCAGGGAGACTCATAAACCCTTTGTCTGTTTTAAAGATACATTATTTTAAACCAGACATAATGAAAGACGTAGTAACTAGACACATGTACAAAACACATGAATAGTAGCGGCTCTGAACTCAATGTGGTGCTGGATGGGAATGCAATACAAACGCCAATGGCACAATGGATAACGTGTCTGATTACGGATCAGAAGACTTTAGGTTTCTACTCCTTACTGGTTAGTGAAAAAGCTTTTAAACCACGCTATTCAACACTGACATCGTAGTGTGTGCGGTCCTACACAACCTTCCCAGTGGGCAAAAGACGTATAATATACGTCTATTAAACGCATACCTTAGACGTCTAAATGTGGTCTGCAATTCGTCTAGAATGAAATTCTAATATACGTCAATTATACGTCTATGTTTAGACGTTCATTATACATAAATGGTTGGAGTTCTATTATACGGATAAATTTAGAGGACTATTATACATATATGGTTGGAGTTCCGGATAACTTTAGAGGACTATTATACGTATATGGTTAGAGGTCTATTATACGGATAACTTTAGACGTCTATTATACGTATATGGTTAGAGGTCTATTATACGGATAACTTTAGACGTCTATTATACGTATATGGTAAGAGGTCTATTATACGGATAACATTAGAGGTCTATTATACGTATATAGGTAGAGGTCTATTATACATCAAAGATAGGTTTTATAGGTGTAGAAACTAGTAAACCAAGCCAATGATTAGGTTTAGAAATGTATTCTGAAAATACACATTCACACCTGAAACATATGTATTTCAAATTATACATTGTATACAATCAATCAACAATCAACATATGGGCAATAATCATAAAAAACACAACTAGTCTTAAACTTCAGCTACAAATTCTGGTAACATGGCAATATACAGTATAGTAATGACAAACACAAACTAATTACATTAACACACTAACTCAAAACCACATTTTGATTCAAATATACATTTTAAAATGTACAACTTCTATATTTCCAAGAAAAAAAATATTACAATGCAATGCAAATATTACAAATATTTGCAATGTATTTGCAAACCCTGTCTAATTGTCCTAACAGTTAGAACCAAAAACCTATTATTTTCAGTGTCCAGATCTCCTGGCCCCCTGCCTTGCATATGCATTTTTCAAGTAACACATTGCGTGCTCCTTTATTTCTTTTTCTGTCGATGTAGGGTGGGACTTCAGCACCGCAGCTAGGAGAAAATTATATAATATTACTTCCCAAATAAATGATGATTAATATCTTCTTTAGTATAATCTAAAAAATGAACGGTTTACTAAGCTCAAAGCTGAAATAAATGTATAAAATTTGGCTTGCATCATAGCAGTTGAGCAATAAAGTCTGTCCTAATTAAAGAGTACCCAAAGTTTGAAAGTACAACATAGAATAAGAATAGAGAAACGGCAAAACGATTTTGTGTCATCTTCCCCATTCACACTATTTTTATGTGCCATTTTTTGCTTATTCACGTACTATTTTAATCAAAATAATATTAAGAAAGATCTGTATGTATTCAGATACTATTATTATTGTTCATACTTACTCGTCAAAAGAGGATTGCTGAGATATTTGCGGATATACTTCTACGTTTGAAAAACGTGTCCAAAATGGTGACCAACGAATATTAGCAATGCATTGTGGTATATAACCGGAAAATATGCTGGGTTCGATATTTTCTCAACGTATGCGTTTATTAATGTTGTCGATATTATGGTTGAAATTTAACATTGATAATACATCGCGGCTATGTGCCCCCTGCTATGAGCTGATGTGCAATTTTAACGCATGCAGTTAGTAAGGATCGGTCACTGTTGTATGGTATTATATATAATGACATTATGGAATAGGATGGGTACAGGCCTGGCATCACGGGGGGAGGGAGGAATGTCGCCCCTTCAGTTTTGGGCAAAAAGATTTACCTAACTTAATTTGCGTCCTAAAAAAATAGTTGTACTTTGTCAATGGTCAGACAACACTAAATGACACGAACAGTCACTCAGTCTGTTTGATGGGCAGGAGGGCTATCCGTCCAGGAACTGCACATATCAGTGTTGTTATTGAGTGTCAACATTATGATCCTGTTTGCTCATGTGGACCGATTCCTTGCAGTAGTTTATCATTATACTTAAAATCGTTATATAACTAGGACTAGTTATAGCAGTCTGTGCTTTCTGTTGGTTTTACAACATTTTTTTCTTAACGATTCAGAACGTCCATGTAGCTGCAAAAATGAACGCTTATGGTACTTTTCGCTCCAGGCAATACAAACCGTGAGAGTGACGAAAAATGTGAAACTGAACTTCATCGCAAATACCACATTGTTAGTCGTTATCTTCTATCATGAAGCACTAATCAATGGCATAGCTACGAGATTTCATTTGGGTAGCTGCACCGTACAGCTCCGTTTCAACCGAAATATCACCCCCCCTCAGAATTTCAGACGCCCCCCTACAGATTTTTCCCCGGGCACCGCGCACTGATGGGGGACGGGGTGTCCAGGAAATGGTATCAACTTTTCTCAAGAAAATAAAAATAGAAACTCTATAGGCACTCAAACATTTTACTGTTTTTTTCGGGCAGGTGGCAAGACCCCCTCAGCAAAACCCTTGTATGCCAAGCTGTGGGCATTGATTCGTCGAATATACGTATATTTACGGCGAAAATACGGCTATACGTATATATACGTCGCCTCGACGTATAATCAACGTCGAATTGCAACCGTAAAATCGACGACATGAATAAACGCATATATAACGTCGAAAACACATCTAACACAGTGCCTGAGGCTTTTTACTGTATGTATCGTGTCGCAGTAATTAATTTACACGTGTATAATAAATATAGTAAATATAATAAATTAATTACTGCGAAAATAATTTACTTCGTACACTGTGCAGAGTGCCGTATACTCTTAGTTGCGGCACACACGATACATACAGTAAAAAGCCTCAGGCACTGTGTTAGATGTGTTTTCGACGTTATATATGCGTTTATTCATGTCGTCGATTTTACGGTTGCAATTCGACGTTGATTATACGTCGAGGCGACGTATATATACGTATAGCCGTATTTTCGCCGTAAATATACGTATATTCGACGAATCAATGCCCACTGGGTATGGCAGCCGCGCCGAGAAGCTTTGCTTATGCCCATCTTTTTCCACCGCTTCTACTGAACCTCGGAGCTGCAGGAGGAAGGGCTGACTTTAGAAAGAGCTCTTAAAGTCGCTAGAATTCATGAAGCAGCTCAAGCAGAATCAAGAATGCTTTCTGACCACAGTGACAAAGTGACACTGAACGGGGTGCTCGCTCAAACTTTACAAACAAAAGCCGAGCAGCAGGACGCAGTCATGCTAGAGATATAGAAGAACAGGGGACGGCTGACATTACATGTTACAGGTGCGGACTAACAACGCACAAAGCAGATGAATGCGGAGCGTGAACAGCAAAATGTCTACACTGTAAGAAAACAGGACATTATGCACACGTCTGCAGAACATCACGTCCGAGTTTAAGGAGAGCAACATCAGAGATTGGAAGCTAAGGAGTTTCAGGTCTGTGTTTTTATTCTAGGTTCAAGAAAGTATGAATACCTTTGCAAGAAGTATTTCAGAATCCCAGTCAAATCCAGTACGAATGCCCCATAGATCTGCATTGTACAATTAGTATACTGTTTGTCCGTTGAATCAAACACGCCTTATGAAGCATTTCTAAAACAGGAGAGATCGTTAGGGAATGCGTCTTCCTGTAAAAATAAAATGACTTCAAGGGTACTATAAGCAGAGGTGTGAAAGCCTGCTCTACTGAAGAACTATAGCCAGAGATGCCAAAGAGGTCGAGATTTCACCACGTGAGAGAAAGCATCTCAGAAAAAGAAGTTGCGGTCGTTTCCACGCGTTATAAAACCACTAGGTCAAACAACAAGAGCTGAAGAGCCGCTGTTGAGAGTAACGCGGCCAAGCGCTCTAAGGAGCTGGCTTAAACCTCCAGTCTCTTCAGGAGCATCTGTTGGAGTCGCACTGCTACAGCGTATCTCCTTGTTAAGTATCCCTTTTATTGTTGTTGCTGCCTCCAGGCGATGTAAACCAGATTCAGAAAAAAAATAATTTGAACAACATTATTCCTATGTTGTTTGAAGGCGCGGTGGCCAAGTGGTAAGGCGTCGGTCTCGTAAACCGAAAATCGTGGGTTCAAACCCCACCTGTGCCTGTTTCATTTGTCACTGCTTTCCTTTAGTTTCAAAGTCTTCAAAAAACTCGCAATGTAGGAGTCTGAATAGTAAGAGAGCGTAACTGTCGCCAGTGATTAGTATTCTTGCATATCCTGCCTTGTTTTTTAGTCGACAAAGCTTGTTTCTCTTCACACCCATCTTCCGAATGATCACCTCAGCATTGGGAAGGAACGTGCGCTTGGTACAGCCCCCCACTCCATGGTCTGATCACAAACAGATCGGGTGAGCTGTCAGTCCAGGTTGGAAGTAACGTTCGAAAGCACTAAAAATCTGACTTAGGAACGAGAAGACCGTGTTTTTTTAAACGAGTAAACGATAAAATAATAGTTCAGGTGGGTAGCTGCGTCAGCATGCGTATATACTGCCTGCAAGACTATGTCAAGTTCAAGTTTATTGTCATTATACTTATACACAGGTATATGGTATAACGAAATGCTATTTAGCTAGCTCTCGGACATAAGTAGTACAAAGAAAAAAACACAACAACACAACAACAATACAATTGTATTACAAAAGAAAGACAGAGACAACAGCCGATGTGCAAAAAACAACAACAGGCAGTGTGCAAAACAACAAAAAGGTAACAGGTTATGTGCAAAAACATGCATCAAAAGAATGAAATAAAGGGATAGAAATGATGGGGAGTGAGCTTTTGACATGTATGGGAGAGGTAGATTTTCAATGTGTGTTTGGGTTTTTGGTAAGAAAGAAGGCACTATGAGGTTCAGATCATAGGTGAGAGGTGAAGTGAGAGTGAGAGAGGCTGGGAGTTTAACAGTTTGATAGTGCGGGGGTAAAAACTGTTTCTGAGTCTGGTAGTCCGGACCCGAATGCTCCGGTACCGTTTTCCATGTCATGCTAAACGCCACAAATTGTGTTCGTCCAGTCGTATCAATCGTCCTAAAGTTACCGAAAATCGGATGCAATTAGTGCAATTTCTTCAGGATAGTCGAGCGGTTTAAAACAGCAAATTCACAGATTCGTGTCTTTTAAGCTTTGTGTTTCGCTCTCCAAATAGAGGCACGGGTTCAAATCGCACTCCCGACAGTCAGGCGTTTTACCCTGTCTTTTTTACCTGCCTTTACACTGTTTCAGTCTTGTTGTGCTCGCTGACAATCACAGTACGAGGAAAACGGAGAAACTACTTAGCAAAAACATAACGGACAGAAAAAAGCTTCGTAAACACGTGAATGTGATTAGCAGCAGTAAGGTATGCATTCAAATGTTTAAGGCTGATTTATAAAAGCAGCAGAAGAAAGGTGCAGCACAATGCAATTTGTGAGAATTCCCGGGTTTTTATGCTGCTTGGACGTCTTTCAAGCCTATGAAGTGACCCCCGTTTTATTTTCATTTTCAAACTTCAGAACCGAATAACAAAAAGGTTTCATGTGTGACAGCATTCCGTTGCAAATACCGTTTCCACGATGTATTCAGCGGCGGGAATGAAATAATTTAGTGCTGGCTCAAATGCGAGGAATTTCAGAAAAACCTGGAAAAGCAACGCTTGCAGTAAACGACAAATTTAAAGCGTGTAGTCAGCATGAACAGAACAACGCAATGCTCTGTAAAAACGATCTGAAGCCGCACTTACTCTTTTATCTCGAGCAGTTCATTCCGATACGATGTTTCCGCAGAATAAATGAAATGCCGATCTCCAAACATGTTGTTGCCATTATCGTTACTCCTGCTGCTGTAGTTTTAAGCTTTAATCAGTGGGTATGTAATGTTGTAAAGGGGCTGGACTACTTTGTTCAGTCCAAATTCCATTATGTGAATTTATGCTTTTTTAATATAAGCATTAACAACACAATGCGTGCTCAAAAACCGTTACTTATTAGCTTAAGAAGCGGCAGTGCTTTGACAAAGTGTGGTATTCGAATAGTAAATGCTGAAGTGTTTAATACTTGCTTGTGAGTCTTAGATAAATTGCCTGCTGCAATTTCAGCAAGCGGAGTTCTGCTCAGCTGCCTGTAGTACACATTGCTGATTCCTTTTGTGAGGGCACGGGCAATCTTTCAACGATAAGGCTGACGTGCCTGTCGAAATTTTGTTTCCCTTTCACTGTGTTGTATTTGCCCTACTCGTACAACATCAATTGTGATGTCATCATTGCCCATTGGTTTGTGTCTTGTTGTCATTATGTATTTTACATTACAAGAACTGAAAGTACTGAACTGAAGGTACTGAAGGTAGGAACTGAAAGTAGACTGCTTTAATCATAAGAAAGTTTTTTTTCTGCTGTTCTCTTTCCTGATGTATTGGTATTTGAAGGCTATTGGGCAGCAAGGATTTATCTTCCTGAACTCGCTATATAAGATATGGGTCCATGGTCATCTTAGTTTAGATGTACCTTTTAGAGGTGGTATTTTTCTCCATTGTTCAGCCTTCAGACATACTTGGAAAGTTTTAGGCACAGACATAATCTTTCTTAATCCCCTTTTATCCTGAGGTGACGTCCCAGGCAAGCTTGCCCCCTGGGAATATTCACTGTGCTCTTCAGGCTTTTTTCTGATTCTACACAGATTTTTTCTCCTTCAAACATGTCACCACTGTCTGTGCTGCCGTGTACAGCCCATGCATCTTCTGTATCTTCTGATGAAATTCTGAGCTCTGTGTTGCCTTCCAAATTATGTCCCTCACTTTGACTTGAAATATTGACTATAGATTGTGTACTGTCATCTGGTTTGGAGTCCTTACCAATACTCACCTCCTTCTGCGCCCTAAGCACTTGGATTCTTACTTTTTTTCTATCTTCATGCCAAATCACTGATAACCATTTCCTGTTGCTGGAGCAATCCTCTCCAAGGACTCTGTTTGACAGTGTTGACCACATATTGTCATGCCACCTAATTTTTTTTTCTAGCTTAGAAAACTTCAGAAATTCTTTGATCTCATTCCCTACTCCACCAGCCCTTGACCACAGGTCTGGCCTCCTACTCCTCTATCCTCCTTTAACATGTGGCATTGCCAACAATCTGAAAAATAGGGAACGCATCTGAATGAAGTGGAAACATAATTGAAATTCAACTCCCAATGGATGTTAATAGTGTAGGAGTGCAACAGATGTCCATTAAATGTTTTTATTTCTGTGTTTAATTTTTGAGGGACCCTATATTTTGATATAGCATCAATCACAAAACAGCATTCTGTCAATGTCAAGACCACCAGCCAGGGGAGATCAACTCACAAAAGAACTAACCAGTACCAGCAGAGGGTTAATAATAACATGTGTTAATCCACCAGCACATGCTCTACTGTGCGGCAAGCAGCACTGTTTTAACCATCCAAACCCGCTTCCCGCTACTCGGTATTGAGTCTTCTCTTTGAGAGCTCTACCTCGCGTTTACTCTGAATCTCGCTCACTGGTTACTGAACTCCCTTTTGCCTCTCGACCTTGGACCTCACCTTCTGTTTTGGATTGTTTGCTTCTCTCTGTACTTCCAGTATTTCGATCTACCTTTCACCTAACAATCTCGCCTGACGTTCTGGATTGTTCGCCTGTCCCAATAACTACTTGCTCCTGCATCTGCACAGGATCTGCATAACTTTTCACTGAGGATTTCTGACAGTCAGAGCCACATAAAAAACTAGAAAATAAGTATGTGTTTCTTAAAATAAAATACCCCCCAAATTGTTTTTTTTTAAAAAAGTCAACATATCTGGGTTGTGTTTGCAAGACTTTTAAAAATTGCAAAGTTTGTGTGGGCATGATTGTAAAAAATCAAATCATAACTGAAGAAGGCTCCATGGTCAAAACATTGTGTTTTCTTCTTCTCTTTTCAGCATGGAATAAAACTATTACTTGTTCCTTGGAGATTACCATGTGCCAATAAGATATGATCACTGTATTGACCATATGACATTTCTTGCATTAGGAATTCCTATTTTGCATACCCCAGCTTGCTCTCCTTGAGATACACATACAGGGAGAGAAGCTGGGGGTCAGAGCGCAGGGTCAGCCATTTATACGGCACCCCTGGAGCAGTTGGGGAGCACCCCTGGAGCTCCTTGTTCAGGAGCCCAATGGAGTAGGATTCCTCTGCCGACCATGGGATGTAAACCAGCAACCTTCCAGCCACAGGTGCAGATCCTTAGCCAAAGAGCCACCGCTCTGCCAAATGTGCCAATTCTTTAAAAGAAGTCCAAAAAAATGCAAATTTATTTTTTTAAATAGCTGTTGAAAATAACATCAGTGGCTATTGAAGAGTACATACAAGCACAGAGACAAGTTCATAAACTTGGAATGACTACTTACAGCTCTGGAAAGACCGAAGATATTGTTTCTGGTTGTTAAGGAACAAGTAATAGGTTTATTCCATGCTGAAAAAAAGAAGAGAGAAAACAATGTTTCGGCCATGGAGCCTTCTTCAGGTGTGAGAGAGAGAAGGCAGTAGGCAAAGGTAATGTAGTGGGAGAACAAAGGCTGGAAGGGAGGAGGGGTGAGAGGCGGGAGCAGGGGACAGAAAGAGAGGCCAATCAAGAGGTGTGAAGTCAGAATAGGTGTTGAGAGGTGTGAAATGAAACTTCCAATGTATGGAGAAAATTTAGTAGAATAGTAGTCTGTCGTTTAGAGAAGGGGGAAGGTGTGATCCTAGCTGCAGGATAAGTTTGGTTTTGGTAGTCTTTCTAATGTATGAGTTCAGAAAACCATCTTTGAGAACACAGACGGAGAGATTAGAGTGGTCATGGCCATCAGAGGTGAAATGAGAAACAATGGTTTTTGGAGAGATCTTTAATCTTCGCAGCCCTGACATGTTCTCTGAAGCGGTCTCCAAGTCTCCTTCCTGTTTCTCCAATATAGAGAGAAACTGGGCATTTACTGCAAGAGATACAGTAAATAAGGTTGCTAGAGGTACAAGATGCCATCTGGGTGATCCAGAATTGTCCTGAGGGGCCTTGAATGAGTGTGGTGTTGGATGTGTACTTGCAGGCGATACAGCGAGCTCTGTTGCAAGGGAAAGTACCTGGTGTGGATGGTTGCTGAGGGCGGTCAAGGGAGCTGTGAACAAGAAGGTTGAGGAGATTAGGTGATTGGTGATATGAGATGATGGGGCGGTCAGAAAAGAGGGCCCCAATGGAGGGATCATCCTGTAGGATGGAAAAGTTGTCGTTAACAGTCCTGGGGATAGGAAGTGTGTTAGGGAAGCACCAAAGGAATGCAGTTGTTACGGTGGGAGTTCCTGATTGGGTTGATGGTCCAAGGGGTGTTTTTGGCTCGGGCAAGGGCCCTATCAATAACACTGCTGGGGTATCCTCTGTTCATGAAAAAGGAGTACATTTTGAGGGTTTGGTTCTGGAAGTCGATGTCATCGCTGCATATTTGTTGTAGCCGAAGGAACTGTGAAAAAGGGAGAGAATTTTTAGTATGTTTGGGGTGAAAACAAGAGATAGCTGTGTGAATCCGTGGGTTTGTAATAAACAGAAGTGGAGAGTCTGGGGTAGTTGATGGAGAAGTTGATGTCCAGAAACGGAAGAGTAGTGGAAGATATGTTAACCATATATTTGAGGGACAGGTGGAAGTTGGTGAAATGGTGCAGGAAGCACTTAAGCTGATCGTTGGAGCATGTGGCGGCACTGACGCAGTCATCAATATATCGCTTGTAGAGGTCAGGGACAGTGTAGGAAGCGAAGAAGCGTTCTTCTACCTAGCCAACAAAGATATTGGCATAGCTGGGTCCCATTCTGGTGCCCATGGCATCTCCACTCACCTGTTGGTAAAAAAGATTATTGAAGGAGAATGCGTTCAGTGTGAGAACCAGTGTTTCTGGTTGTTGTCCTTTAATTGATCTGCCACCAAAACATTAATCCTAAACAGTCAAACAAGTCCATGTGATGAAAACCCTTATGCTCTTTAATGTTTTTTTATGGATTGTGCATCTGCACTAATTCCCCCCCCTCCCACTCATCAGCTTTTGGATGAGAGATTCTGACCACTGTATAAGATCAGAAGCAGTAGAAGAAACGGGCTTCTTTTCTGCTTATTTAACACACTCCTAATGCAAACAACACATTTACAACGGAAAGGTTGCACCAAATGGGATCAAACAATTTAAAACATATGTTCAAAGTACAGGAAAGTTGTTATAGAGATGAATGGTATTCATGAAACAAATAATGTTGCAAAAAACTTTGCCAAAAGTCACAACCCATTTAACATTCATCAGACAGGTTGAATCAGTTGGATATCTCTTAGGTTCAAAATGCACTCAACGGCTGTATAATGCAAGCTCAAGAGTCAAAAGAACAGTAGTGAACTACAGTTCTTACAATAATAAACAGCCATTTGATCTTGTGAATGATCTATCATACAGCCTTGAAATGATGTTAGAGATTTGGAAGTTTGCATAGCTTGTAGTCTTTCTAACTCCATGAGACACAGACAGGGAGAGAAACTGGGGGTCAGAGCGCAGGGTCAGCCACTGTGCTCTTGTGCCAAACAGGTCATACAAAGACCGCCATTCCTTATATCTTTCCCTGAACCTGTGCGTCACTTCCTCACCTTCCAGAAGCAAAATATCGAGCTTCCACACACCCTTCCCCACAGTAACAGCTGTTGGAATAGAAATTGTACATGACAGCAGACAATGGTCAGAGAAAAAAAAACAGGGGTTAGGCCTGTGGTCGTGCAAGTAAAATCACGTATCAAAACAAAATGCGTGAGGCTTGGGTCCCATTAGACTAGTGCCATGTGAAACCTGCCCTCCCCTGACTATGAAGTTTGAAGCCATCTTTCAGTTTAAAATCTTTACATAATGTTTGCAATAATATTGATGATTTATCAAATTGGACCCGCCTCTCGCCCCTCATTCTGCCTTCTCTTTCTAAAAGAGAATTAAAATCCCCAGCTAAAACCACTGGTTCCCATCCCAATAAATATACTCAGTTCCTGAATTAGGACATATCTGTCATGTGAGCAACTCAGACAATATATATTTAAGAGTTTAAATTTGACATTCGTGAAACCCAGATACACCACCAGTGCTCTCCCTGGTTTCACTACAAGGTGCTGACGTACCTCTACCATCTTATTTTTAATTAGAACAGCTATACCATCAGATTTATTTTCTTTGGACCCACTCCAGATTGATGGGCCCAATGTCCCCAGTTCTTCCATATCCTTATAGCAGTTTTTAAAGGGTAACCCACACTCCTGTAACAACACAATATCAGCATTTACCTTCCTCACAAATGATAGTATAGTCCTTGCCCTTAACTTGGAGCGAATGCTTCTCACATTTATGGACACAATATTAAGAGCCTTACTTAAAGTAGGACCAGGGGAGACTAAAAGCTCTGGCTACAATCATTCAGTAGGTGACACCTACTATACAGGCCTCCCCCCCCCCCCCTTTAGCTTTAATTGTCTCCTCCTCCACCACCCCCACAATCCATAGGATATTTCTCCACCTGCCCTCCTTGAGTCTCTGGTTCTAAAGCTTGGTCAGTAAGATCACATATATTGGAGACATCTAAACCCATGGGAGAACCTACCTGAGGACTCGGAAAATGATCTTCCCTCACTCTGCTCGGAGTTAAATCATTTTCTAAATCCAATGTCTCTTTTAGACTGCACCCTCTGTTCTGTACATTTCATTTGAGCACTTTCAGTCTCCACAGGTGGCAGGCTATTGGAAGAGATGCTACCAATCAATTCAGATTCCACCTCACTTTTTGCAACATTATCATTCTCTTCTACCTCAGCCTCATCTCCTTCACTCCATTCTGAACCCTCGCTCTCTTTTTCACCACTTTCTTCAACGTCAACCACATCCAGTTCCTGATCCAGAACCACTGCTCCAGCCCTAAATACCTCTTCAAACTCTTCCTGTTTTTGCATCGGTCTTCCCAGTTTTGTTCTATTTGCAAAGGAATTTGGACAGTCTTTAAACACATGACCTTCACACTCACAGAGATTACATTTCCTCACGCTTGTACATTCAGTATATGCATGTCCAATTTCCTTGCACTTACCACACACCATCTTTGTACAGGCATCCACAAAGTGACCCAGCTCCCCACATCTCCTGCACGGTTTTGGCTGCCCTTGGTAGAACACAAGGCCTCTATTTTCACATAATCCAATCAAAGAAGGAATGTGTTTAAATCCACCATAACCATTTTTTGTCTTCATGCAATGAAACAGGTACTCTCCATGAACAGTTCCAGATGCCATCATCATCCAAGACTTTCTGAAGCTCACCTTTCACTAAACAATACTTAGACAACCATGTCACAACATCTTCCTTCATCACCATCTCATTAAACATGCGAACAATCACAGTCCTATTAATCAATAATAATTGCTTACACTTATATAGCGCTTTTCTGGACACTCCACTCAAAGCACTTTACAGGTAATGGGGACTCCCCTCCACCACCACCAATGTGCAGCATCCACCTGGATGAAGCGACAGCAGCCATAGTGCGCCAGAACGCTCACCACACATCAGCTATCAGTGGGGAGGAGAGCAGAGTAATGTAGCCAATTCATAGAGGGGGATTATTAGGAGGCCATCATTGGTAAGGGCCCATGGGAAATTTGGTCAGGACGCCGGGGTTACACCCCTACTCTTTTCGAGAAACGCCCTGGGATTTTTAATGACCCCAGAGAGTCAGGACCTCGGTTTTACGTCTCATCCAAAGGACGGCGCCTGTTTACAGTATAGTGTCCCCGTCACTATACTGGGGCATTAGGACCCACACAGACCACAGGGTGAGCGCCCCCTGCTGGCACCACTAACACCTCTTCCAGCAGCAACCTTGGTTTTTCCCAGGAGGTCTCCCATCCAGGTACTGACCAGGCTCATACCACATTAGAAAGATCCATCAGCTTCTGCCATTCAAACATTCTAATCAGGCCCACATCTTTTTTTCTCCTCTATTTTCATCCAAAATTCTTCCAGTAACTTCGCCGATTGAAACTAATGTCAAAACCAATTCCCTTCAGCAAAGTAATTAAGCATTTGACATCTAATGCCTTAATCCTTTCTGTAACACCTTCCTTGAAAAGTCCAACCGTGAAATATCACCCGAGTGAGACGAACCCTCACCACCCTTATACACCAAACGTGCGCAAAAGTAACGGCGCATGCCGACTCTACAGGCCGCCATGGCCGTTACAAATGTGTCAAAAGCAAACTAAACCTAAACCGAAACCTCTTCTGTGCACCAAACACCCCAAAACCCTATTCCCTTAATCTTACACTTATACAAAAACTCCACTCTCGACTTCTGGGTTTAACCCTTTACATCGCCAACGCTGGTTAGAGATTCAGTGTGTCCGAGGCTCAGCGGTTATATAGGACAGGACTTGGCGAGCTGCAGGGGAAACTCGTTGTTCTGCGCTCCCCGTGCGGAATGCGCGTCTCCACACTCCAGACTCGTCACACCGCCTTCATACTCTACAGCGGGAAAAAAAAAAACTCCCTTTACTGTCTTCATACAGTACATCCCTCTTAAATCCCAGAAACACAGAAACTCCGGGGCGTTTCTGTGAGTCAGTACTGGGTTTCTCTGTTCGAGGTTACAAGCAGAAACAAAAGCGCTGAAAGCAGGAAGTTATTTCTGCTCGTAGGCATAAACATGTAAAAATAAATTTTCTGATTCCTAAAACCTAATAAAATCCATGTAAGTCTCCTTTTCATCCCCAATGCATATAACTGAATATAAACCAGTCAAGTTCAGCTACTCTTCTGATGTATACAGGTATGAATACACTAGTTCTGGCGCAGCTGTTACAACAAAGATACTGAAGAACTTTTTTTTCATACGAGCTCTTGCCGTTTTTAAATTGAATATTTTTTTCATTTCGGTAAATCACACGAAACACCAGCAACACTCATCGTAAGCATCTGACCAATCACATTCCTGAATTTTAAAACCATTTAGTATTTATTTTTAACTTGTTTTATTTTTTTTTATTTTACACACCTGTTTTAAGTATTTTTGCCATTTTTAGCATATTGTAAGTGGATTTTTTTCAAACATTTTATTTTTTAAATCATATCAACCCATTGTAACTTCCCATTGATAATTCCTGAGCTTTATAACTGTGTATTATTTCTTTTTACCTTGTTTTATTTTTTTATTATTTTACAGAGCTTTTTAATATATTGTGAGCATTTTAGTGTCATTTTAAAATAGGACTATCAATGCTCTTGACTTTTAAACCTGTATTTATTCTGACATTATTCTCTCCACCTGCAGATGAGGGAGGTATTTGATTTTAAATTAGTTGATTTTTGGGGATAATGTACATTCATGTCCTTGTATGTATCACCAGTGGGAAACTTTTTTGGATGAATTGCATTTTTGGATGAATTGCAATCTTTACTTCAAGGCCTTCAGACTGATATACAAATGACGGGAGATTTAAATGACACATTTGATAAATCAGACAGGAACAGCATAACATCTAAAATGGCAGAACCCTCTAAAGTACTGAAAAATGTCAGGCACATTCATAATAAATAAAATTTATTGAATTTGAACCATAAAATTTGCTTTTTTTTCCCACCTCACCTCACCTAATGCTATTGCATTAACGAGGCTGAAGTTGGCTTCTTATTCGCCAGCTTCTTCGCGTTTTTCGTTCCATCTTAAATGCTGCTGTTGTGATGTCATGCCGCCTTTCGCCTGTAGATGGCTCTCTACAGTCATTTTTAAAAATACTTATCCAGATGTATTACTGTACATATCCTCAGTAAAGGGGAATATGTAAGTAGAGACTGTCCAAATTGCATTTTTGTATGAAACAAATTTCAGAAACACAACTCACAATAAAACAATCTGGCATGTTATACAACGAGTAAATAAGACAGGCAAAACATAAGTTCACTGGCACTTTCTGCATATTTTCCACGACCTTGCCTTCTGATCATAAAAAGTCTCAAAGTCTTGCATTTTGCAAGAAATTTTAATATAGCAGTTTTAAATGGGACATTTAGAACATGGCATATGAGAATATATGGTTAACTGAGGATGAGCAGAGGGTGATCACACTTTCTGCTTATTGCTGTGAACCTACCTCCTGGTTATAAAAATGTCTAAAAATTCTGACACAGATGTGTGAGAGACAATGGAAAAGACTATCAAAATCCTGAACTTCAGGACATTTTACTGTACCGTTTTTTAAATATGACCCTCTGAACATGACATGAGAGAATACATTGTCAAATGGTAAATGCAATGTTTGCTATATTGCTAGGGCCCTCCCTCCTGATTTTAAAATCGTCTCATATTTCTGAGATCAAGGTGTGAGACACAATATAACACACTGTCACAATCCTGAACTTCAGGACATTTTACTGTACCATTTTAAAAATATGACCCTCTGAACATGGCATGTGAGAAAATGGCATGTGAGAATGCATTGGTAAACGGTGAATGCAATTTCTGCTGATTACAAAATCGTCTCACAATTCTGACACTGAGGTGTGAGACACAATGTAACAGGCACTCATAATCGTGAAGTACAAGAGATTTTACTGTTACGTTTTTTTTAATAATGACCCTCTGAACACAGCATGTGGGGATTTATAGTCAACAAAATAGCACACATTCTGCCAATTTGCTTTGTCCCTCCTTCCTCGTTACCAAAACATCTTAGTATACTGACACTAAGGTAAATATCGGAGTCAACCGATACTGATCAGGGTCTGCTGCTGCTGAGCCCGCAGCCTTCACCATAAGGTCCAATTCCCCAAGCCTGCTGACCATATATGTCTATCCCTTCTCGTCAAAACTCGTATTTTCACAGGGTACCCTTCAGAAATCGCAGTATAGAATGAAAAGAAAAACCTCCAATAGATCTCGGCCGCTGTTGGTGATTTTCCTTTAAAAACAGATGAATGTCCGGAAATTTTACGGAGTGTATCACTTTCACCGAGACCGAGAAGTCTCCACGACCGGTCTTGTACCGCAATGAAATACAGAGCCCGTAGGGGGCAGTAGGCTTGCAAATATAGCTCACTGTGTATATAATGAAGAAGCAGAGATTAGTTCCTCGTCTGCATGTTGCAGAGCCTTACGCTACTCGTACCTGCAGCTGGGGTTTGATCCCTGCACAGGCGATTAGTTGAAAGACCATTTAGCCGGCTGGCTTTTATATTTCACACTAAATTGAGATCTTGAAACCAAAATAGTTAGAAATATGGAACACAACCGTTGTTCCCCAAGAAGGAAAGCTGTTTTGTACTGACGTCACTCCTTTTGATTTAACCCAGATTGTGAAGACAACTCCGCCCTATCAAAGAAAAATGTTACTCAAAAGTTGGAAAGCACACTCTGAACCCATCTGTATATTTGATTCCCGCGATCCGTTCAAAGCTGCTTAGTGTTTCGCAAGCAAATCATTTCAGGGAAGAAACTCAGTTTAGTGAACTACTTTTGTATTTTCACTCATTGAATTTGATATTTGTACTCTCTTTGCATTCTCAGCAATAATAATTCAAAATTACAGTTCGGATTTATTGGAAAACTTCACAAGCATTGTTAGGTTAGGACTTTAAAATTGTATTTTAATATCTTGGTATATTTACCTTCATTTTAATATAGATATAACCATAAATGTTGTTAAGCATATTGTACTTTTGTCGTACTTTTTAAAACATTTTAGCTGAGGAAGCACGGTGACTATTATACCTTGTGATACATGCAAGACATCTGTAAACGAAGATGTAATTACAATAAAATTGGCAATTAACAGAAAACCACAATTTGTATAATATTATTCCTCGATATCGATGATCAGTTGAAGGATTTGAAGAAACTATCAAAGAAACAGCAGCAATAGCAGATGATTGGTTTTGAACCCATCTTTACACCTCAATAATCCATTTGTCCTCAAAAAAAGAAAAGACAGGCATGTTTTGAGTCTCATAATTATCCTCTTCTCGATCCAAAAGAAACGTATACCTTTGATTGCTTCTGTAGTATTTTGGATTTTCTTACAAAGATCTCACGAAGTATTGCCAGGATCTATATTTAGCGTTCGGTAGCGATAACACTGCTGATATTGATTCAAAATCTATGATGTATTGACAGCTTTATCTGAAGCGAGAAGTCCTTGAACGCCGCTTATGAAGTGTTGGGATTCATACCAAGAAATACTCTTTGTTTTCCCACCCAAAATACTGCTATTGCATTACACATTACATGAACATTACCAGTTTTGGTAGCTTCTGGGTGCGATTTTCCAAAACTGAAACTAATTACAAAATTATTTAAGATGAACCATGTCCAAAAATTGCAAATCATGACTAATATTAATATCAACTGAAATTACTACAGAAAAAAAGATATAACCGAAATATTCATAAGGCTATGCAAGCCTAAAAAGTAGAACAATTAATTTCATAAAACTTTTTTTTTTAGAAATGGGCTCACACACCTGAAGACACTAACGTTTCTCTCCGTTAGAGTATGTGAATACTCAACCCAAAATATTTGTAATTGTGATTTTGTTAAAATGCAATAAATCATCTATCAGCAGTAAGAAATTATGAAAAAAGTAAGAAATTGTTTTTTTTCGTAAACTGTAAGACATGAAGAGAGTTTACAGTTCGTATCCTTCGCTTTGTCTTTTAACTTAAGCGTTCAGGATCCAAGCCCGTGTGCGGACGGTTGTGTTTCTTGAATCTCTTGTAATCATCAAAAGTCGTTGCTTAGTCCTTCAGTTTTTTCTCAAGTTGTATCATGGATATTTTATACGATCCATACTTTTCATGCTCTTTTGAATTTTCCTTCACTTATAGAAAAAGTTCAAGGTGTTCTTGTCGCTGTGCTCCACATCTATTGACTCGTAAATAGCACCACCCTATCCCCATGTACCGCCTGTCTAATGGTGCCATTTTGAAAAAATCATAAAAAATAAAGAAAGGGGCCACAGCCACAGCAAGGTTATCTAAGGTTAAGGGGGCTGTCTGGTGTGTAAAACACTTGGTTTCAGCAGTGTGGCTTTTGTACTTGAAATGCTATTGAGTGATGAAGAAGACCCCCCTATCCCAGTGTATTACCTGTAGTGTTATCTTCAAAAAATCATAAAAAAATAAAGAAAGGGGCCACAGCCACAGCAGGGTTGTCTAAGGTTAGGGGGGCTGCCTGGTGTGTAAAACACTTGGTTTCAGCAGTGTGGCTGTTGTGCCTGAAATGCTATTGAGCCACGAAGCAGACCCACCTATCCCGGTGTATTACCTGTAGTGTTATCTTTAGAAAATCATTTAAAAAATAAAGAAGGTTCCACAGCCCAAAACAAAGCTGGGAAAAGTCAGAGGACCTGCTTAGTGTGCAAAACACTTACTTGCAGCATTGTGGGTGCTGTGGTTTAAATGCTATTGGTTTGTGAACAGAATACCCCGATCCCAGTGCATTGTGCCACATTAAATAAAAGCACGAGAAAAAGTGATTCAGAACACAAAGCTGTGTCAGTGTTCTGAGTAAAAAGTCAGTTTGAACATCATGGGAGCTGTTTTTAATAAGCTGCTGAGTAAAGAATATTTTAATCTTCCTGCTGTCAGTAGTATTGTGAATATAGTTGACCCTTACCTGAATGAAAACAGGACGTAAAGGAAGGGTTTCAGAAATCAAACAAAGCTTTATTCCTGTGCTTACAGTCTGGGTAATTGGAGACTGCAGTGTTCTGCTTCCTAAGGTTATATACAGGTTTTTCACATGAAGCTATATTTAACAGTACAGTATTTCTCGCATTGTGAACATGTGCACACAGCAGTTCCCCAGGTTCCAGTTAGTGCGTAATTACACATAGATGAAAACACTCTGTTTCGAACCAGGGACCTTTCACGTGTGAGGCAAACGTGATAACCACTACACTACGGAAACGGTGAGAAATGGTGCCCAGTGGCTCAGTGCTGAGCTTCGCCAATGCTATTCAGGGGCCAATGCTCTTCGATGTGAATTGAATGCTTTTCAACTCGCCAATGCTATTCAGGGGTGGAAAAGGGTGGAGCCGTGTGTGTCTCGGTAACTCACTGTGATCGTATAGTGGTCTGTATTTTGCGTTGTTGCCGCAACAACCCCGTTTTGAATCCGGGTCACGGCAGAATAGGGGCATCTGCTTTTACTACATGCACGAATGAAGGCAAAAAAACCCGATGTGAAATCGATGTGAACGAACGGCGCTTTACAGAGGAGTACTGCCTGACTGGATCGTTGATGAACGACAGAGGCCACTCCGACCTCTTCTCTATTTTCTTCAATGACTTACTAAGGATCTTCTTCACATTCACCCATGCAGGGGAAGCCAGTTACACCAAAGCAAACGCAGGAAAGTGCATTTCAAGCAGAGACCAGGAGGGACCTGTTTACACCGAGAGTGGTCGGAGTATGGAACAATGCGCCCAGCCCTGTTGCTGGAGTCGATTCTTGATGAGATCTTGGGCTCACTAAGAGGCCCCCGCTGGATGCTAATCATTCTGTTGTTCTTGCAGGTGTTTCGCTGCTTCTGAGCCAACAGAGCTCGTCTTGGTCTGTCGGCACAGCCCAATTGCAAATGATCGGCTCCAGGTACAGAAGGAACGTGCGTTTGGTGCATGAAGGCACCGGAAACACATCAGGAACAAATGACTGGTGGTTCAAGACCTCTGTGAAGTGCAGGAGCGTGCAAGAAGAGGCTGTTTTCACCCGGTCTCGAACCGGGGACCTTTCGCGTGTTAGGAAACGTGATAACTGCTACACTACGGAAACCTGTACGGGCTGCTGCTGGTGTTTCGCTTGCATTTCAGGCTGAGAAAGGGAAGCCTCATTTTAGGCAGGGGGCGCTGGAGAGAGGAACAAAGGGCGCGATGAAACAAAATGCCGAAACCCGGATCGAGCCAGGGACCTTTAGAACATACTCTCACGAACTGTTAGAAGACGTGCTTTTGATCATCGATTGCTTAACAAACACATTCGTTCGACTTGAGCCATCAAGCTCGTAGTTTTCCTTTAATTGGCCTTAATTGCGCCCGGAGTTCTGAAGGTCAGGACTGGTTTGGGCCTTAATTGCGCCCGGAGTTCTGAGGCTCAGGATCGGTGTGGGCCTTAATTGCGCCCGGGGTTCTGGAGCAAGTGGTGCATTAAATGCACATAGTTCAGGACTGGTGTGGGCCTTAATTGCGCCCGGAGTTCTGAAGGTCAGGACTGGTGTGGGCCTTAATTGCGCCCGGAGTTCTGAGGTTCAGGATCGGTGTGGGCCTTAATTGCGCCCGGGGTTCTGGAGCAAGTGGTGCATTAAATGCACATAGTTCAGGACTGGTGTGGGCCTTAATTGCGCCCGGAGTTCTGAAGGTCAGGACTGGTGTGGGCCTTAATTGCGCCCGGAGTTCTGAGGCTCAGGATCGGTGTGGGCCTTAATTGCGCCTGGGGTTCTGGAGCTGAGTGGTGCATTAAATGCACGTATAATCCAGGATTGGTGTGGGCCTTAATTGCGCCCGGGGTCCTGAGATTAGCTACGCCTTGATCGTGCACGGATTGGCGTGGCGTGGTTTTTTGTTTTAAAAGGAAACAGAAGTAGGAGGTATATATATATGTATGTTTTTGGTGTTTTCCTTGTTTGTGAAATACATATACACACGCACGACACTAACATAAACACACCTCATAATAAAAGAGCAAAGCATTAAGTAGCAGGATTTAAAGGACGTTGAGACCCGAGAATCGCCCTGATTGAGCTCAGTGTGTAAGTCCACCCCGGGGCAAAAGCAGCGATGCTGGCGTTCTGGGGATGGTGAATTACTGATCAAGAAAGGGGGTTTTCGAGGTCTCGTTCCTTACCTGTGAACAGTGCGGTGTAAGTCCTCTCTAAAGTCTCTGAGAGGCATTTAGATCTGGAGGTAACAGACGCCCTTAGCTGAATGAGTGCAGTAATGCACAGGTTTTTCCAAGTGAAAACATCCCCCTACTGAATGAGCTGTTACCTCACACACGACAAAAGTAAAAGAGACAGAACATGTGTACTAACTGATGGTTTGAGAAAGTGGTGGAAGGGTCCGTTTATATATCGGAAAAACGTAAGTTGACGGAAAAGAAGGAGAAAAATATGGGAAAAGCTGAGTTTGTCAGAGGGAGTTTGGGGCGAAGACGCCTGTAAAGAAAGCATATGCGTATTGATTGGCAAAAGCACAAGCATGTAGCTCCCACCCTGGTGCACGGCCGGCACCAGTGGTGGCAGATACATGAGAGAAAAAAAAAGAAAGAAATTGGGACTTCTTAAAAGTGTGTTTACGGGGAAAACAAAAACCCGGAAGAAAATATACTTTACTCGCTACGAAAGAGTATAAACAAAAGCGAAAAGAGGCAGTGCAGAAGAATCGGAAACTAAAAGAAGAATTAGTTCCTGGTCGCACTGCACTAGTTAATGTGTTATATCCTGCTCTCCCATGGGGGAACAGACAGGCAGGAAATGAAAATAATTGGGATCAATTCCCACAGTGACCATATGGAGACGGGGGGTCTGAGTGGGATGACACCTGGTACGAGTGTGATAGAGATGGAACAGGAACTCCCTTCTTAAACAGAGGGCGCCCGCAGACCTGTACTCTCACCCTAAGTGGGAGAGGGCCTGATGTAGCGGGGGCTGGCGCTGTTGATGACAGCGTCACTCTAAGTGTCTTGCACCCCGTTGAGGGGGTCCGCACTCGCACCTACCTTCCCTGATTCCACCATACGATCAAATCCAAAACCGGAAGATATTGACCGGTGGGCTAAAGTACCGCACCCGAAATTAGGAATGCAGCGAACCTGGAGTGCGCTTCAGAAATTAAAAGGATTCATGTAGAAGTGAAACAAGAATACAACACATTGTAGTACGAAGAGAAAAATATATTCTCGATGTGTATGTGTGTTTTATGGATTTGTGTGCCGGCATGTATGTGTGTAACTGTGAGTTTTGGTATACTAAATGACGGTGTGAGTGTGTTTAGCCAGCGGGACTGGCTAGAGACGTACCTAAAGAGACTTGACGAAAATCAACTTAAGGAGATTGGAAAATATAAGAGCGTCTGAAACGTATAAGTACAGTACAGGTGGACGTAAAAGTAGTTAGATAAACAGTTTTTGTATTTTTATACAATTAGTTGCAATAGTGGAAACAATTTGGATTTATTCGAATGTCTCAAAACCAGACATGCTGAAACGCTGTAGGTTTAGAATCGAGACTGGGGAGAATAACGTCTTGTGAGAAGATCTGTTTACCTAACGATTAGATCCTGTAAATCCCTTGTAGCCTCCCTAAGTCTGTCCCAGTCCAGTGGATAAAAATGTACTGTTAATGGAGTGTTGGTTTCTCTGTTAGGGGATACTGGAGCACTACTGTCATGCTTGTTTCACTCCTCTGTTCAACAGTGTGCTTTGGAGTAATGTATATGGGGAGACGGCAGGAAGCCACAGGAGTATTGGGGCGGAAAGTTTTACTTGCCAAGTACTAGATTTTAATGGGTGGTTTTATCCCAGATCTATTGGGTTGGAATATTATGCATTACAAAGAATGACTATCCAAAACAGGGTATCACGGGGCTTCAACTGACTGTGATCACTCGGTATGTTGATGGTATTCTGAGTGCTTCCCCTGACGAGGAAACCCACAAGTCTGAGTTGCTTCAGCTTTAGAGTGTCTAATAGAAGCAGTTATGATAAGGCCCTTTTGTGTCTAGCATTGTGAAATTTTAACAGGTCCTGGGTGCAATGTTTTTACGGGGTGCACAACTCTTAACAGATCTGCTTAAGAGGGGAGTGCAGTACAAGGACAAGATTGCCTTGGTTCCAGCAGCAAAAGCCGCCTGTAATAATTTGAAACAAGCTCTCTTACAGGTGCTGAGACTGAGGTTTCCTCAGATGGATCAACCATTCTTTGTATGTAAGTGTGGAAAAAGGGTTCTGGGCAGCTGTGCTGACGCAGGAGCATGGAGGTAGGCACTATTATACCATTAGATGCTGTAGCCAAAAAGTGGGGGACTGTGAACATTTAAGAAAATGTAATACTGTTTACTGATGGGTCCTCTCTGATGCATAAGGGAGAACAGAGAACAGGCTGAGCTGTTACAACAGAATTCAAGGTGCTAACAATCGGAAAAATGCCCCTCCACTGCCTCAGCGCAGCAAGCCAGTTAAGAGCACTGATGCGAGATTGTAAAAAGAAAGATGTTAAAGGGTTACTGTATATGTATATAATGAATGTATTTGTTGCATGTAGGTCACAATTCTGGATGGCTATGGAGAAATAGGATTCTCTCACGGCAGGGACTCCAGTTAAGAATACTGGGCTTGTCTCTGAACTGATTTGTAGTTTTACAGCTGCCGACAGAAGCAGCTTGAGTAAGGTGTAAATAACACAATAAATAAAGAATTCCAGTAACTCAAGGTAACAACCATGCAGATGCAGATGCCAGACGAGCGGCACTGGGAGAGCGGGAGTCTGAGACCCCTGTGAAACCTCTATTGGGGAAAAGGGAGAATTCAGGTTGAGGCCTTTAATAGATGTTTAATAGTGGTTAGAACAAATGTGTAAAGAATGTGGGGTTGTATGATGATGGGATGTGGGCTGGCACATACCCAAGTGTATGACAAAGATGATCCCGTGGTACGGACTGCCCTGCCCCTTGGATACTGATCTAGGGGCATACTACACTGGGAAGGTGTGTCAGGCTGTAATTGCCTCACTAGGGGTAAGTTGGAAGTCACATTGCCCCCATCACCCACAGTCTGAAAGACCAACTAAGGAAATATCAACTGAAGGAACACTGTGGGTAGATGCCCTGTGCGGTTTGCGGGCTGGAGCAAACGGAACTGTGAGACTGAGCCCATTTGAGATCATCACGGGCAGCCAAAGAAACTCCCTGGAGTCCAAGTTTGGCTAACGCACTGATGAATTTACTAACTCTCTATTAAAGTGTTGTAGGTTTGTTAACTGAAGCGGTGCACAGGGCTCGTGAACAGGTGCCGGACGCTTGGGGACCTCCAGTAGAGGGGAGACACGACCGAATACCTGGCGAGTGGGTGTAGATGAAGAAGAGATTCCCTGCCAGACGTTGCAATCCTGCTGGGAGGGACCATATCAAGTGCCACCAACTACTGACTGTGCCATCTGAGTGACAGGATGAGATCGCTGGATCCGCGCATCGCACTTTCACCGACCCACGGCACCAGAGACTGAGTGAACAGAAAGAAGGATGTTGTTACCGTTTCTGTGTCTGATGCTTCCTAAGACCAACAGTGTGCTTGTTAGGCCTGAGGAGCATTACTGGGAATATGGCATCAATACATTCCGGGTGTTGGCATATCTATTCAGCCAAAAAAATTATAATCGGAGTTGGGTCAATATTGCTGTTCCAAGATCCTGACGATAGATCTCCACATGACTGAGGTCTGCGTTTGGGTCCTGGGGTAGGACTTTATGTATTTGTAGGATTAGGATTGTTTTATGTGTATAATTGTAACTATCACTTGTACAAAAACATCAATAACATCTTGTTGTAACCGTGGAACGCACAATGTCATGGTAATGCATGCCCGTACATCTAAAAAGGAAAGATCTGCCCTGACATTGTATGTGTAAAAATAGGCAGTCCTGACGTATGCCATATTTTATAAGGGGGGAATGAAGTAAGAGACAAGATGTTAAAAGGGTTAATAACTTAAGTCAGTTCTGCCTGAAAATTAGACTTCTAAGCAACAGGGGTTTATGGCAGGAAAGGGGGTTAACTGATAAGGATTCCAGATGCGAGCAAGGAACCCCCTGGGGGCATAATCACAATACTTCGGTTTTGTTGTTTCTTGTGGGAAACAAGACTTCGGCTTTATTGTTCCTTGCATGCAATAAACTCATCTGTTTTACTTCATCTCGGGATCAAGAACCTTATTCTTTCTGTTACAACACCACTAACACAGAATGTCCTGAAAGTCATTTCATCAGAGTTCAGGAACAGTAAACGCATTCACTATGATCCAGTGCTTGAATTACATATGGCACAAAAATATATGAAAGCATGCGACTTCGACACTGTACATTTTCCAGGATATATACAGATTTTGCAGTTAGACACATTTGCTGCCTATCTTTACACAGAACAGAGTATGCGAATTCTTATTGCCCATCTAAAGATGAAGGAGAAAGTCAGCCTTTACCTGAATGCGACAGGAGGGGTAGTCAGAAAAAGAACAGAAGAATTTTGTACTACAGTCTAATGTTACCTGGAGGTGGAAAAAGAAAGCCTCCATTACCAGTGTCTGAAATGTTGACAACTGACCACACCATTGTCAGTATAGAACGTTGGCTACATAAATTCATGTTTGACATCTCAACATGTACTACCAAGAGAGTGCAGCATGTAGAAACTGACTACAGCTGGGCCCTGATTCACAGTGTTCTTTTTGCCTTCAATGGGGACACCATCCATGCATACTTAAATCGTGCAATGAAAGTCTGCCAAGGCAAACATAAGTACACAGAACTTCAGATGTTCACTGTTCTGCACCTTTGCTCTGCCCATGTCATAAAGGCTGTCTTTCAAGCAATTAGTAAAAAAACAACAGACAAAGGACTGCGAGACTTTGCAACATTTTCCTTTGTCATCCTGCAAAACAGCACAACTTTGAGTGTCGCCAGAAATGTTTTCAAACACATGTGTATTGTACTCTCAAGCAGGAGGTTCACAACTGAAGTCCAATCTAGTGTCTGCCTCCTTAATGCTTACATTTCTCAAACAACCACACCAGACCAGATGGAAAAGGAAGCAGAAGTCAAAGACACAGATGAGGTACTGTACCCAAAAATGAGAGGCAGCCTGGGCCGCTCTCCTTTCGCTGTGGAGTTCAAAGGTATTTATGAAGACAGCATATCAGCTCAAGGACATGATGACTATGGTACACAACACAATGTGAACCCCTATTTCTGTGAAGATATAATTAGATTTCTGTTGCAAAGATACATGGCACTATTTCCACTGTGGAGTGGAATTTTGTTGGGTGACCTGGCAAGATATGCTTCAGACAGCAAAAAAGACATATCAATGTCAGAGGTAGCACAAACAAGAGCCACTAATTGTCATGTTGAGACCTGGTTTGGCATTGTCAAGCATTCAATACTTCAGCACAGGAGGAAACTGAGGCCAGCAGAGTTTATTATGATAATGAGACAATCCCTCCAAGGCCGGTACAGAGAACATATAATCCAAAATGCTCTCCCCAAAAAGGTTTTGACGGCACCATTGATCACCACTAAGACACGTCATGAACATGCACAGGAACAATGGGCAAAGAGAGCACCAGGTGTAGGCAAAGAAACAAAAAATAAATTCTACAGCGCACCACAGAATCCCCCAAAAAATGAGAAAACAGGAAAAAAAATTTAGCAATAGAAATATTGAAACAAGTGAAAAATCTCCAGATGACAGCAACGGCCTGCAAGTACAGCAGGGGAAAGCAGGAACCACAGAATGTAAAGAATGGCAGCACAAAGAAGAAGGGAAAGTGTCACCCAAGCAAGCTGCCGTGGGCATGACTGAAGTGATCACACCACACTGTGATGCACGCCCCATCTCAAAACTTATAAAAGAGAAAACAGATTTCAGAAAGAAGGTAGGATTTGTATTTCAAATATTTCTCTGTGTGGACATTCACTTCTTTTTCAGAGCTTATGAATGTCATCTTCTACTACTGTAGGTGTTCTTTGTCGTTTCTCTCTAACTTGTTATACTTGTTGACAGTGGTGTGTAATCTCAATTTTCATTATGTTAGCTCCAGTGATCTCTTGTGTATGCTTTTGGCTTGGTAAATCTTTTTTAGGTTCACGCCCTTTGGAACATCAATCCGAGTGAGTTAGTGGTTGCAGTTTTGCCATCCATGCACGGTGCAGACACATATATTCTCAGACACTCGGAGTTTGTGTCTCTGAAACCAGATGAGTGGCTCATAGGCGAGGTAAGATAAAAGTGTTTGATTGCATGCATTTGTTAAGGTTCCTGAGCTTTTGTGTAATCAAATGTGTGTGAGTGCGTGAAATCACATCTTCCTCAATTGTGTTTGCTTTTTCCATAAGACCATTGAGTGTTACTTTCAAGTAGCGAAAGAATCCATGGACTTGGGGAAGAAGGTTTTCCTAATGAACCACTACACAACTAGTGTAATCATGAGTGGGAATAGAGAGCGCATGGCTAGACAACGTTTGTCCAAGGTAAGGACATCAAACACAAATGTTGATGGATTACATTAGTAAGGGGCAAACATGGTTTTTCACTAACTGATGATTGTTTTATCAATAGAGAAACAAGGAGAGCTACAAGCAATCAAAACAGGTCACAACTGTGACCATGGTGCTGCCTGAAGAAACTACCTTTATAGTCAGAAATCAAAATTCAAAGGTAGCACACCATCCCTGTGAGGCAGCCTGTTGTACTAATCTTGTCATTCTTTTCATTACAGGTCAACTTTGAAAACTATGAAGCCATTATTAGCTTTTTTAACACTGGTGTCCACTGGAAGTTGTTGGTAAGTGTGGTGCAGGTAATCCAAAACAGCGTAGGTTTATAATTACACTTGGAACCATTACAGTTCAAGTGATTATCCTTGTTGTATCTAAAAAAATTACAAAGTCACAATGTATGTGTTCCTCTCCTGTTAAAAAAGGTGGACATTGACAGTGAGTGTCCAAGGCAATGGTGACAGTGCACTTTTCCTAAATTATTATTGTGAATACTGCTGTGTAATGAACAGACAACCAAGCAGGTCAAAGTGTCATGTAGGAAAAAAAGTACTGTTAGGTCATTTCCTGACTGTCTTTGCCGAGGTTTGCAAAATATTAAATGTTAAATAATATATAAATATAAATATTATATATATATAAAATATTCAAATATTAAAAACCTTTGTTTTCACAACATAAAACTCCTGAAACTGCCTGTGTGTCTGGCCCCACATTAAATGCAACGTCTGATGATGGGCCCTTTGTTTCTTGCAGTATCTGTATGCTCCATCCCAGAATGTCTTTGTGGTCGACCCTATGGGGAGTGACGAGATGGCAGACTCCACTGCAGCGGCAAAAAGGTTCAGGTAAGAAATCAAGCATTGGTTTCGTGGTGAAATTCTGCAGGGACACACATACATTTCAGGTTCAAATTCAGCATGACAAATATTTCCTCATTTATCAATAACCTATTGTTTTGATTCACAGGGACTTTTTTAAGATGCGAAGGAATGTCCTAGGAAAAGAAGACTGGTTGAATAGCAACTGGCACCCAAGCGTGATTGGTCACACCAGGCAAGCAGATGCCTCAAGCTGTGGGGTCTTTGTGATGCAGGTCAGCATAACCTTTCCACGCCGAAATTTTGGACTGTCTTAAAACTATTGTATGAGAGATTTTTAGGGAAATAATTGCAACAAACTTTTGTCTGTTAGATGGGCGCAGACATCATGAACAATTACCCGGATATTCCAAAATATATCGAAATAAACAGCAGTGCCAAAGAAATAAGAAAGTTGCGGGAAGACCTGTCAATCAGAATTCTTGAAGCTTCAGGTATTGTACCATTTGATCCTCATTGCCTACGTTTATTGGTGTATATTGTTTTCCTGAAGCATGTTCTCTCTCTGTAACAAGTCTGGATGAAAAAGATTCTCAATTTATTTATATGCAGAACTCATTTGGGTATTCTTTTTGTACTATATAACACAGTGATGAAAAGTTAATTAAATCACATTTCACACAGTTAAAATTCAATGACACTTTGGCCTTCGTCGTGGTTGACACAACCATTGTCTGGGAAAAGTGTGGGTCTAAATTGCCCATAGTGAAGCAAGCTGGTTGAACATAGCTGTGTTATCATGTGCCCCCCTAAAATCATAGCAACACACGCTGACGCAAAAAAGGGTAACAGGTGTTGACAGGAGTATTCTGAGACATGACAATGTGCGGTATAAGAAGCAGTAGAACACCTAATCAGGAAAGTGCATACGAAAAGGTCTCTATCAAACTGTCTTCAATTATGCAACAATGATCTGTAGATAACATTGGAAAAATCAGTCTATTTGGCATGTTTATTATAGCTCCTCTCCAGGACATGTGCCTGATGTGTGGAGAAACACCGGTGCGGCAGACAAACTGGGTAAGTGAACATCATCTCTATCTGTATGTGTAATGTACGCACATAATAACAAAACATGCCAGTGAAATGTGATAGCTGAACTGATATAAGGTTTACTGTCCGTGTAGATTCAGTGTGACAGTTGTGAAAACTGGTTCCATGAATTGTGCATCTCAAAAGAAGAGTATGAAAGCGCAAAGAATGAAGTAACATGGATATGTACAGTACATTTTGCCAACCCCAGTTTGGTGAGTATGCTCTGCATGCAAACTATCACTATGAAAGGGTTTTTTAAGCAGGACATGTAGTTTTAGATTCAGCAGAAACATAGGATGACATATTTCAGTGGACGTTATAAGTGTTTGTTATTGTTAAGAAGTTTGGATTGCAGGCTTGTCTTCTGGCATTAATGGTTCTATAAATTAGAGATAACTTTTCAAAAAACACACCAAAGAAGGCACACATAAAAGATTACTGATAATCTGTGCAATTTATTACATGACACAGGCATCTCAAAGATAGAATTACTGTGTCAGATTAATGATTAGACATGGATGCATCAAATCACTTACTAGGTTTCTTTCCAATAGTATAGAAACAAAGACATGACCATGAACACCTAAAAGAGCTTGCCATTTAGCACAGAAACAATATACTGTCTTGCTGTAAAAACACAAAGTAAGAAAAAAGGAGTTTGATTAAGAGAGATCTGGCAAATTGTGCAAATACCTAGATCTTGATCTGTGACCCATTTATACTCCTTGGATCCTTTGCAGTTCGTAACCCTTCTTACGGTTTTATATTTCAGGTACTGTTGATGAGTGAGCATCCACCCCTTACTCCCAAGAATTACATAATAGACATGTTGGAAACTCAACAAGACTGTCAACGTGTTCTCAGCAGAATTCACCTCCAAAAGACACGTAAGTACAAGTTTCAATATCCCCCCCAAAATTTATCTTGGGTAAGAGTAAACTTTTGTACACTTTGCCAAAAAATTATGAAAAACACTAGAACGCAAAATCACTAGAAACCATTTGTTATCTATTGCCAGAAACCAAACAAAGTCTGTATGAAAACAGTAAAAAAGTTAATCATAACACAACACAGTCCCTTTTAAATATGATCACTACACACTGTTAACATCACTGTAGTAGTGCAAAGAAATGTAAATCGACAGTATGTCACCATGACATGATTTATGTGAAAGATTTCCAGATAAAATTGTATCCATCCTAGAAAGATAGATTAATCAAGAAATTCCACTCCGTTGTGAGAAAGATCAAAGAAAACTGGCTTCTATCAAAAAGAAGTGTATCTAGGGTGATTCCTTATTATTAGGTTTCCAAAACAGTACCCTATCTACCTTCAGACAGGGCACAGTGCTAAAAGGATTCTAACCGGAATAATAAAACACAATCACATCATCGAAGTCCGAACCCCACTGGCTTTCAATATTGTACCATGTACATCTCCAGGAGTGGAGACTCATCAAAAAGAACAGCCTAGACACCAAAGTGATACTTTTCTTACAGTAAGGTTAAGGTACTTGTAGGATGCTGTCTACATCAATGAACAGACTACGTTAACAATAGCAAGCAGGTAGCAGAGCATTTAGGCACACAGCCCCTAAATTGTGGAAAGATATGTCAGACCTTTTTAAGGATGCCCCATACCTACAAGCATATTTAACAATGCTGTAGTCTTCTACATCGTCTCTGTAGTCTTCTTTATCCCGAGTGATCTAATTCTTTAGGAGGTGCAGAAACATAGATATCAAGTGGGTAAGTAGACAACCACGTTGCAATTGTTTTTTTCTGTGTCTAACCCATTTTTTTTTCTCCACACCATGCCTGCCACTGTTCTCTCTTCGGTGCCTTTGGTTGATATTGAGCTCCGTCCCCCATGACAAGGGATCCTCCTGGATTTCTGAAGCAAGGAACCCAGCCTACAAAACTCAAGATCCTGTACTGCTCAACCCAGTGGATGGGAAACACTCAACATTAACATCTAGTCTCACATAATATATGAAATAGAATTCACCGTGTCAATCTGCATGGTTGTGCATGTGAACTGTTTCTAGTAACTACTTGTCATACACAGCCAGGACCTGGAGGGGAGGTCAACCATGAGGCCTTGGACCCCCAGAGATTTTTTTTCTCCTTTGGAGTTTTTTGTTTTTCTCCCCTTCGTGCCTGATGGTTACACAGTCACATCATCAAGACTGCATACCACACCTTCATTGCGATTACAGATATAGCTCATTTAAAATGTGAAATTAGGAAAAAACTAAAACGAAACATGGGAAATAAAAAGAATGTAAAATCTAAAATTTTCAGATGTTGTGATGAAGCTTTTGACTCATGAATAGCACCCCCCTATCCCAGTGTATTACCTGTAGTGTAATCTTCAGAAAATCATTACAAAATAAAGAAAGGGGCCACAGCCACAGCAAGGTTGTATGAGGTTCGGGGGGCTGTCTGGTGTGTAAAACACTTGGTTTCAGCAGTGTGGCTGTTGTATTTGAAATGCTATTGAGCCATGAAGACGACCCACCTATCGCACTGTATTACCTGTAGTGTTATCTTCAGAAAATCATTACAAAATAAAGAAAGGGGCCACAGCCACAGCAAGGTTGTATGAGGTTCGGGGGCCTGTCTGGTGTGGAAAACACTTGGTTTCAGCAGTGTGGCTGTTGTATTTTAAATGCTATTGAGCCATGAAGTCAACCCACCTGTCGCACTGTATTGCCTGTGGTGTTATCTTCAGAAACTCATTACAAAATAAAGAAAGAGGCCACAGCCACAGCAAGGTTGTATAAGGTTCGGGGGGCTGTCTGGTGTGTAAAACACTTGGTTTCAGCAGTGTGGCTGTTGTATTTGAAATGCTATTGAGCCATGAAGTCGACCCACCTGTCGCACTGTATTACCTGTGGTGTTATCTTCAGAAACTCATTACAAAATAAAGAAAGGGGCCACAGCCACAGCAAGGTTGTATAAGGTTCGGGGGGCAGTCTGGTGTGTAAAACACTTGGTTTCAGCAGTGTGGCTGTTGTATTTGAACTGCTATTGAGCCATGAAGACGACCCACCTATCGCACTGTATTACCTGTAGTGTTATCTTCAGAAAATCATAAAAAAATAAAGAAAGGGGCCACAGCCACAGCAAGGTTGTATGATGTTCGGGGGCCTGTCTGGTGTGTAAAACACTTGGTTTCAGCAGTGTGGCTGTTGTATTTGAAATGCTATTGAGCCATGAAGTCAACCCACCTATCGCACTGTATTACCTGTGGTGTTATCTTCAGAAAATCATAAAAAAATAAAGGTTCCACAACCCAAAACAAACCTGGGAAAAGTCAGAGGACCTGCTTAGTGTGCAAAACACTTACTTGCAGCATTGTGGGTGCTGTGGTTTAAATGCTATTGGTTTGTGAACAGAATACCCCTATCCCAGTGCATTGTGCCACATTAAATAAAAGCACGAGAAAAAGATTCAGAACACAAAGCTGTGTCAGTGTTCTGTGTAAAAAGTCGGTATGAACATCATGGGAGCTGTTTTTAATAAGCCGCTGAGTAAAAAATATTTTAATCTTCCTGCTGTCAGTAGTATTGTGAATATAGTTGACCCTTACCTGAATGAAAACAGGACGTAAAGGAAGGGTTTCAGAAATCAAACAAACTTTATTCCCGTGCTTACAGTCTGGGTAATTGGAGACTGCGCTGTTCTGCTTCCTATGGTCATATACGGGTTTTTCGCACGAAGCCGTATTGAACAGTATTTCTCGCGTTGTGAACGTGTGCACACAGCGGTCCCCCGGGTTCCAGTTCGTGCGTAATTACGCATCGATGAAAAACCGGAGGTTTAAAAAAAGATAATTAGCTCACTGATAGTTTGATGTAAAGGCTGTGGAAATATCCACAAGTCGTGGTCTTTAAAATGCATTTGGTTTGAAGGCGTTCTGTGCTTCCATGGCGGAGATATGGACAAAAGAATATTCGTGCTTGGTAAAAAAAATGTCATAAAAACGAAAAAGTAAAGGCTGAGAAAGCATTCACAATGTACTTTATACACAAAGCAAGTGTTTTTGTAACTCTAAGAGATTTCGTGAAAGCGCTACAGGCGTGCCAAAATCATTTTCGAACTTAAAGCTAACTTTACCCCGGTGTATAAACCGGTAGCAGTGCAGAACTCACCATGGTGCAATTCATTTACGTGACGGGCTAGTGGTTTATTGGATAACGCGTCTGATTTCGGTTTATAAGATTGTCGATTCGACTTCTACCGGGGTTGTGTGATTTAAATCAGGCTTTTTGTGCAGTGTGCCTTTTCTCTTGTCGTGTTAAAGATGATCCGCTGCAGAAGCTCCTGACTGGGTGTTCTGTATTGCTCTGTTATTTCATTGAGATTACCTAAGTGGTGTACAGATAAAACCCAACTGCGTTGTGTAATTTCCGGGTTCGGCACCAGCAGCACCTGCAAACACATCAGCTGACCTCGACGTGACTTGAACACACAACTTTCTGATCTAGCGTCAAACGCGCTACCGTTGCGCCATGAGGTCACTCGCGACAAGCGCTTTTAATTCCCCCCAAAGAGAAAAATCAGCGTCCCTGAAAAATATTTTTTTCATTCTCTCCTGTGAGAAGCGCCGCTCTTCCAACGAGGGTCTCTTCTTCCCAGACCACAGATTATTCTTCCCGCCAGGCTCTCTCACAGAGAGCAGACACACCGTCTCGACTAATGTGTTTACTACATCTATAGATCTGACCCCCTACAGCCCCGATATACAGCCCAGATATTCGATATTCCCCAATAAAGAACAAAAAAATATTCCTGGATAGGATATTTACCACCAGCCTCGTGAACATCTCATCTTGACCTCTTCCAGGAGGAGCACAATTAACACAGAATCCTCTCTCCATTTAGCAAATAACACAAAACACTGTTTACCTGTCAAGACAGAAAACCAGGCTGCTCCAGGTGAGGGTTAAACTCACAACCTCGGTATGACTCCACTGATGATGTCATTTTACATGGCCTGAACCAGGAAAGAGTTTGGAAGTCGAGAAGTTATGGTGTTGTTTTAATACTTGCCTACTCTTTTAATTTTTCGGTCAAATCTTTTATTTGGGAGTACTTTCAATTGATGTTAATCCTTGTCCCGATGCACGATTCTGGGCCATGGTGCATCTTGAATAATGTTCTTATAGGCTTCAGTTTGGAAAAGTGCGCTCTTCAGAAGCTACCGAAACCGCTAATGGTTACATAACACTTAATGCAAAAGCAACGGTCGGGTTTGAAAAAGAATATTACTTGCTATGAATACAAACACTGTTACAGGAGGCGTGTTAGGGCTATTTTAGCTTAAATCATCAATTCATCTTACATTTCTTCTCCATCTATATCAACAGCGTAATCGCTACTGAGCGCTGAAGGCAGGTCCTGGCAATACAATCTTCTTTAGAAAACATTTTTAAAACTATTTCCACTACCATACGTAAAGTAAAAGATACCGATTGGACGCAACTAATAAAATCTCTTTTCCAGGGACGTTGTAGCTAGATGCAAATTACAATCGAAAATGTATCAGCTTTAAAATTTTCTTTTGGATCCACAGGATGATCAGCATGAACCATCAAAGAGCCTGTAGCTGCAAGAAGGTTAAAAGCGCACAAGTGATCTGTCTTTGGTCAAAGGAATTGCTGGAGCAGTAGGACGCAGAGCAATATCTAGCAGCTGTAGACGATGTTCGGGGAAGAGATAATTCTGTTTTCAGCACAGGGAGTGAGAATGAGCTCAGTCTGGCTCTCAGCAGAATCCATTCTGGTTTGGTTACTGTCAGACTGTGCGTCTGAGGCTCTTTGGATCGCAACGTGAAAAAAAAGAACAAAAAACATTTGCTCACATCTTGTGATTTCCATGAGAGGAAGAGAAGATATCACTTTTAAAAAAATCAGAACTGAAGATTTGGATCAGGGACCTCATACTTGTCAAATGATTAAAATAATAATTATTAAAATATCAGATTGTGTTTCTGCAACATTTCGTGCACAGTACGCCGTATTTAACAATAAAACAACAGTCACAACGAGGGCTTTACACGCAGTCCGGGGTATTTTCCCCTTTTATATTTTTCCCACTTTATATCGAACCTGTTATACTCCCAAAAGTGCAGAGTAGCTTGTAAATAAAAATGTACAATTCACCGCTGGTATAAACAGATGTGTGCCTTGTTTGCCTTTGTAAGCATTTGTTTCAAAAATAAGTCCACAATACGTTAAAAACACAAAAAACACAAACTCAATAATATAACGATACAAAATCAATACCAAATCATAAAGCCAATTAAGTACATATCCTTTCCATTGAAAACAAAGAACACCTTTATATCTACAAAAAAAAAAAACGTGACATTTGTATATACTTTTGAATTACAAAGCAGACAGAGTAGTCCCTTAATTCAAAGATCAGTTTTTGGCCAAAACAAGACATTCAGACGGGAGTTTAATTCGGAACAAGAGCCTCTGCTTCGTGGTTTATTGAGCTTTTGATCAACGTCTGAGTGAAAAAGATTTGCTATTTTAACTCTTTGATTAAAGTTCACAAAAAGCACCTTTCTTCAAGCCAGAGTCGAACCAGCAACCTAAGGATGCCTCACCATTTCCACTACAGTCCTCCGCTCTACCAACTGAGCTATCAAAGGGAAGCTAGGCATACTGTTTATCTTGAATTTAAGCCACGAATCAGGTTTCTGCAGTATGAACTTCCGGGGATATTACAAAATGTTTGATGGGGCATCAATCGTTCCAGGCGGATATTGACACCTTTTTTTCTCGAGGGATCATATTAAACATTTCATTAGTATCGAGAGGAGGATCACCATGAGACACAGAACAGTTTCATTCTGTCTTTATTAGAAAGTAGTGTTTGTGCTACATTAATAATATTTTCGTGGAAATATAGAAGTTGTAATTTTTAAAACTTATATTTGAATCGAAATGTGGTTTTGAGTTAAATATTAGCATGTTAATGTAATTAGTTTGTGTTTGTCATTACTATATATATTCCCATGTTACTATAATTTGTAGCTGAAGTTTACTAGTTGTGTTTTTTATGATGATTATCATGTTTATTACAATATTGTATAAAATGCATAATTTGAACTACATATTTTTCAGGTGTGAATAATTGTATATTTTCAGAATAAATTTCTAAACCAAATCATTGGCTTGATTTACTAGTTTCTACACCTATAAGACCTATCTTTGATGTATAATAGACCTTTAACTACATAGGTATAACAGTCCTCTAAATGTATCCGTATAATAGAACTCCAACCATTTACGTATAATGGACATACTGTATAATCAGAGATGTCTAATTGACGTATAATGATATACGTATATTAGAATTTAATTCTAGACCCATTACGGACCACAATTATATGTCTAAGGTATGCGTTTAATCAACGTACTGTATATTCTACAGTACATCTTTTGCCCACTGGGGAGACACTACAACAGGTAACACCCCGTGTGAAAAATCATGAGCATCTGTAAAAGCTCTCTACCTGCCCGCTCTTAACAGAGACGTGACGAGGGTCTAAAGGGACATTTTGAGCCGTAGAAACATTTTATCATTCTGTACTTTCCTGTGCAGTCAGGCCAATTCCACTTCAACTGCGCCCGACAACGGAGGTCGTTTTGAAAACAACGAGAGTAAAGGGACACTGCACGTCCGAGTTTCAGGACAGTAACATCAGAGATTGGAAGCTAGGGAGTTTCAGGTCTGTTATAGGTTCATGAAAGTTATACCTTTGCAATAAATATTTCAGAATCCCAGTCAAATCCAGTACAATTGCTGCACAGATCTGCATTCTACAATAAGAAAACTGTCCGTTTAATCAAACACGCCGCATAAAGCATTTTTAAAACAGGAGATATTGTTTTGGAATGCATCTTTCTATAAAAATAAAATGATTTGAAGGGCGCTATAAGCAGAGGTGTGAAAGCCTGCTCTACAGAAGAACTATATCCAGAGGTGCCAAATAAGTCGAGGTTTCACCTCGTGAGAGAAAGCATCTCAGAAAACGAAGTTGCAGTCGCTTCCATGCGTCATAACACCACTAGGTCAAACAACAAGAGCTGAAGAGCCGCTGTCGAGAGTAACGCGGCCGAGCTCTCTAAGGAGCTGGATTAAAGCTCCAGTCTCTTCATGAGCATCTGTTGGAGTCACACCGCTGCTATGTATCTCCTTGTTAAAAATCTTTCAAGGCGTGGTGGCCAAGTGGTAAGGTGTCGGTTTTATAAGCCCAAGTTTGTGGGTTCAAGCCCCCCCCCGTGTCTGCTTCATTTGTCACCACTCTCCTTTAGTTTTAAAGTCTTAAAAAAACTCGCAATGTAGGAGTCTCTATGGTAAGAAGAACATAACTGTCGCCAGTAATTAGGGTTCTTGCATATTCTGCCCTGTTTTTTATTCTACAAAGCCTGTCTCTCTTCACACCCATCTTCCAAATGATCGCCTCAGCATTGGGAAGGAACGTGCATTTGGTATAGACCCACTCCACAGTCTGATCACAAACAGATCGAGTGAGCTGTCAGTCTAGGTTGGAAGTAAGGTTCGAAAGCACTTAAAATCTGACTTAGGAACGAGAAGACTGTGTTTTTTTTCTTTAAACAAGTAAACGATAAAATTATATAAGTAGTGGGACAAAACATTGTCTGCCTGCAAGACTATGTCATGCTAAACACCACAAATTGTTTTCGTCCAGTCGTGTCAATCGTCCTAAAGTTACGGAAAATCGGATGCAACTGGTGCATTCAGCATACATTTCTTCAGGATAGTCATATGGTTTAAAATAATGAATTCATAGGTTCGTGTCTTTTAAGCTTTGTGTTCCGCTCTCCAAATAAAGGCTTGGGTTCAAATCCCACTCCCGACATTTTTACCCTGTCTTACACTGTTCCAGTCCTCTTGTGCTCGCTGGCAATCACAATAGGAGGCAAACGGAGAAAATGCTTAGCAAGAACATAATGGACAGGAAAAAGCTTAGTGAATGCTTGAATGTGATTAGCAGAAGTAAGGTATGCATTCAAATGTTGAAGCCCGAATTATAAAAGCAGCAGAAGAAAGGTGCAGCACAATGCAATTTGTGAGAATTTGTGGGTTTTTATGCTGCTTGGACTTCTTTCAAGCCTACGAAGGTAGTCACCCCTTTTCATTTTCATTTTCAAACTTCAGAACCGAATAACAAAAAGGTTTCATGTAAGACAGCATTCCGTTGGAAATACCGGTTCCACAATGTATTTGGCGAACCTGAATGAAATATTTTAGTGCCTGCTCAAATGCGAGGAATTAAAAAAAAACCTGGAAAATCAACTCTTGCAGTAAATGTCATAAATTTAAAGCATGTAGTCTGCATGAACAGAGCAACGCAGCAGTCTGTAAAAACGAAGCCACAAGTCCTCTTTTATCTCGGGCAGTGCATTCCAATAAGATGGCTCTGCAAAAGACATGAGAAATGCCGAACTCGTTGTTGCCATTATTGCTACTCCTGCTACTGTAGTTTTAAGCTCTAATCAGCGGGCATGTACAGTTGTACAGGGGCTAGACTACTTTGCGCCGTCCAAATTCCATTATGTGAATTTAAGGTTTTATTAATAACAGCATTAACTATACAATGCGTGCTCAAAAAACGCTACACATTAGCTTAAAAAGCAGCCGTGTTTTAACAAAGTGTGGTATTCGAACAGTAAACGCTGAAGTATTTAATACTTACTTGTGAGCAGATCTTCCTCGATTCAGACACACTCTTGCTCGCCCGATGCTTTCAGAGCAATATCTGAATCGAGGCTCAAAATGGAAAGAAAGCTGAATCAGGCAAAGGTCATAAGGCACCGTTTCACTGTACACTATCACGTCCTGCTTGCACTGTCCAACTAAAAGCTTAGAGGGTTCAGAAAGGACACAAAAAACCCTTGAATCCACAATCTTGAACTTAAGGGTCGCCAGGTCTCCTCTATTACAACAGTAATATTACTAGCGTTGATTCAACATAGTATAGTAGGCTGAGACTTTGAATGCAATGGGATGGTGGCCAAGAGCTAAGTTGTTGGTCTTTTAAACCTACTGTGCCTTCCTTATTCACCGCCATGTTATTTTATCTAGCTCATCAAGTAACTTGCAAAACGTCTCTACTTGTTACTCTGTCTCAAAATTGTAGTGCAAAGTTATCTGTTAAAGCCTTAACAGAATGCAGAAATCAAATATATGGGATTTGTTAAGAACTTTATTGTCTTTTCACAAATTAATACAGAATAATACAAAGAAGACATTTTATAGTCTTATATTGAAACCATGAAACCTATGCACACATTCACAAGAGATTACAATAGAAAAACGCATTTGCTCCAGAAAATTAGATCACGTATGACATTAAATAATTTCTTAAAATCACACTAAATTGCGATCTTGAAACCAAAATTAGAAATATTGAAAACAACCTTTGTTCCCCAGGAAGAAAAGCTGTTTTACACTGATGGGACCCGGTTTTAGGTAATCAAGATTGGGAAGACAACTGCGCCCCAGCAAAGGAAAATGTTACACAAACTTTGGAAAGCACACTCTGAATCCATCCGTATATTTGATTTCCAAGATCCGTTCAAGGCAACTTGGCTCGTCACAAGCAAATCATTTCAGGGAAGAAATTCAGTTTAGTCAACTACTGGTGCATTCAGCACAGCTTTTGCTCTTGCTTGTCAGGATGGCTGAGTGGTCTAAGGTGCCAAACTCAAGGATGTGTGTCTTTCAAGCTGGCTTGGGTGTTCTGGTCTCTAAATGGAGGGGTGGGCTCAAATTCCACTTCTGACAGCTTCCATTTTTACCTCTCTTGAATTGTTCCAGTGCTAGCTGACAGTGAATGACTGTAAAAGCAGCAGAAGTAAGCAAGCAACTCAGTGCAATTTGTGAGTATTCTGCACTGTTAAAATCCATGGGTTTTCATACTTTTTGGAACTCGTAGCTCAAGAAGTGACTCCTGTTTCATTTTCTATTCACCAACTCGATTTGCATTCTGCCCCTCACACCTCACAACAGAATAACAAACGGCTTCATGAGCCAAAGGATTCCCATGCAGATACAGTTTGCACTATGTATTAGGTAACCCAAATGAAATATTTTAGTGTTGTCTCAAATGTAAGGAATTTCATGAAACCTCAGAATGGAACGCTTGCAGAAAATGGCAGCAATTCAAAGCTTGTAGGCAGCATGAACAGACCAAGGCAGCTCTAAGTTACAGCGATCTGAAGCCACAATTCCTTATTGCGCTCGGCAGTGCTTTCATAGTCGATGGCTCTGCATAAGAAATGAGAAATGCTGGACTCCAAATACGATCTTGCCATTCCCAGTGAACAAAAGACGTATAGTATACGTCTATTAAACGCATACCTTAGACGTCTAAATGTGGTCCGCAATTCGTCTAGAATGAAATTCTAATATACGTCTATTGTTATACATCAGTTATACGTCTATGATTAGATGTTCATTATACGTAAATGGTTGGAGTTCTATTATACGGATAAATTTAGAGGACTATTATACATATATGGTTGGAGTTCCGGATAACTTTAGAGGACTATTATACGTATATGGTTAGAGGTCTATTATACGGATAACTTTAGAGGTCTATTATAAAATATTTTTATTTCTTGTCCAGAGTGAACAGAAGGAATCTTCACATGGGCTTCTGTGTTCGGTGGGCACTGTGTGAGTACAGTCTCCCTCTTGGCCCCCCTTTCCTTCTGTACAGAAGGCTTAGGAGCCTTGACCTGTTTCCACACTTTGCCTTTCTGGTGATCCACCAAAGGTTCCACTCTGAGTCGCATGCCCTTTTCTTTTTCTATCCGTTTGAGGTTACCGTGTGACATCAAACACCTTTCAACCTCAGTGTCAATCAGTGTCTCACTGTGTAAGACATCTCCCATGGCAGTCTTGAGGTAAAAGCTTCTTGCTTTTCCTCTCTGTTTTACTGCCTGCTCTGTGACTTCAGGGGTGGAGTCAGCACTCGCTTGGGAGTGGCTGACCTCATCCAGGCAGGAACCCTTCCGCTCAATCAGATAGACTGAGGGAGGGAGAGGGGGCGGGTCTCCGCCTCCTCCAGTGGAGAGTATCAGCTCATTCACGCTTCTGGCAGCCTTGGGGAGCGGTTGTCTCTGTCCTAATAAAACTTGTTCAAGCCTGGCCAGGCGGGCGGCTACTGAATCCTTCTGTTCAGCTTTATCTAGCCCTTTCCCTCCCCCGGTGTTCTCATGGCACTTAGGACGCTGGGTGCGGTCCTGTGTGCCTGCTTTGGAACGGGGCTTAGCCAGCTCAGGAGCCTGTGCTCCTTCGAGCAGGAGGGAGTTAACCCTGCTGGCTCTGACGGCGAATACAGTCGCTTTAACAGCTTTTTGCTCAGAGCGACTTTGGACATCATACTCCCAGGCTTTCTGCGCGAATCTCCTAATATCAGTCATTTTCATGGTCTGTGCATCTGTATGCATTAAAATCATCTTTCTGACTGACGGGTGGAGATTCGCAATGAATAAACCCTTGAAATGTGTGTTTTAGCAACCATCGTTAAACTAGTACGAAATCACAGTTTTACCACAGAAAACCACAAGATCAAGTATGCAATCAACCCGGTAGATCGCAAAAGATCACAAAACACTCAAGCACTGCTTAAAGAGCAAGGGGAACTTTTTGTCTTTCGGCTTTCAGCACACTGTATTGTCGTGTATGAAACCCACAGCGTTTTATATGAATTATTCCGCTTGGTTGACTCATTTCAGTCTTGCCACGCCCACCCAGGGACGCCAAATTAAATTTAGTGTGCTCTCTGAAGGCACCAGTTCTGTAGGGTTTTGGCATTTACTGGGACAATTATTAATTGTAGCAGTAAATCACAAAATGATTCTTTTAATGGCTTTAGAATCCAATCATGCGATATAACTCAAACAACACACACACACAGGTACTAATACACGAGGATACATTTATTAATACATAGAATATGCATGTAAACCTAACAGATCTTATCGAGAGGGTTAACAGAATACAAAAGGTATATATTCAATCAGTTACGAAGAGTTACATATATCAAGAGGAAATACGTTCAGTATATCATTCAATTAGACCGTTTCGTAAATGAACTTGGTTATAACTTCTACATTGGATACTCAAAACAAGTACATAACTCTTAGGAATTAAATTGATATCAATTGGTTGGGATAACAATTGAATTCTCGAGCTGTAATGCATTGAAGTTGAATTCTCATCCAATCTCTGGGGATTCAGATCTCCTGCGGGCTCTCTGGCTCCGTGCCAGGCTGTGCTGTGCGGCTTGCAATGGTGCCCTGCTGACGCTCACTGACCGGCTAGTTAGTGTTGGCTTTAACTACCAAAGTTTGTGCACAGGAGAAAAGATGACTGTGGGTCCCAGCAAGTCAGGAAGAGGACCGGTTCGTTCCTGATGAAGCGCTAGTTCTGAATAGTGATTCAGCTGTCCACAGTTCCGACCTGTTCACGAGGCTTACTGCTGATGCTAACCTCGGGTGGATCCTCTGGTTACTCTCTGGCAACCTCCGCTCTAGACTCTTAGAACAAAGGAAAGTTCTGGCACTCGAACCCACTGGCCGTTCCGTGGTTGTCCGGGCTGAGTCTCAGGATGGTCAGGAGGCGCGCTGCGAGAATGTCCTTCCCTTGGGAGCCTTCTGCTCCTGGGCCGTCCTGCCCTGGAATTCTCCTTTGAATTGTCCGAAAAAGTTCACAGAATTCTCTCAGGCCCTCTGTGTTGCCTGTTGTTACCTGGAGGAACTTCAGCTCGTTCATTGGCTGAAAGTTCCATGGGCATCAGAGTCCCACGTGGGTTACTCGGCCCTACCAGACCCTGATTGGTTGATCAAGGTGAGATATGAGTCACTTACTCCTGACACTTAGGAATGCAGTCCAGATGTCCATCTGGCACTTCCTAGACAGATAGGCGCCAATGGTTGACCATTGATCATGATAGCCAGGCTTAGCTAAGTGCATCCCCCTTTGGGAGCTGTCCCTTATCAAAAGAAAATATCTTTAAATCAGCCTGCATGAATAGTTTCTCTGTGGCTGCACCACAGAGATGAACAGAGAGATGAGGCCTCATTTGGGAAAGCACCGCAACACTTAATTCTGTCTTATTAACAAGCATTGCCACTACACGGGTTTGCTTAAACCTTTGATAAAAAAAGTGATCTGATCTGAAACTACCCAGCTTACAATCTCTGAGGTAGTTGTCACTAAACTCGGACGTGATGTGGCACACATGTGCCGTGTGCCTTTACTTTTGTAAAAAACTGGTATCGGGAAAAGTTTCTTAATATTTCTTTTGATTAGCATGCAAGAAAATGTGATCATTACCTATGGAATTTCCCGCCAGCGTGGAGCTTGAATTCACAACCTTGAGATTCAGTGTTCAAGAGTCACAGAAGAGGTCGGCCTGGTCTTCAGTTTGCCAACGAAAAGCTCCGGCAGTGCTCCTCTGTAAAGCAGATTGTTCGGATCGGTTATGTGGGACGGCACTTCGATACTAAGATCGTTTGCAGCACACGCATGGTTTCCCCCCTTCACGCAAAAAACATAGACGAAGGAAGCTCTCTTGTCTTGGGCTGCTGACTCCCGGATTTAAAGCGCTCTGGGTGCCAGCTAAGTCTCTAACAAGCACACTATAAAGACAGGAATTACACTTTGCTCACGTCACGCATGGAATGGCGAGGCTACTTGTTCCAATATTATCTAGTCTCACCTCATATGGTGCCGATTCCTGGTTTTCATTTAAGAAAGAGCACTGCAAACACCGTAAACAGTGCAAAACGTGTGATGAAAGAAGTCTTTTCCCCCCTTTGTCTAAAGCAGAACACAGTGGAGTCATGCCGAGGGTTGTGAGATCAAGATTTCAGTGGAGCACTGTCGTCTACGTCTTTAGCTACATGAGTTGGACATCCTCTTGTACACGGAAAGCAGATTGAGATCCTCTGACATGAAAAGTGCCAGATAAAAGCCATTTCTCATCCTTTCTCTTAGTGGTGGAGCTATCGCATGTAAATGAGGCTACTTGCAAGGCGAGCAGGCTCGGTGCACACCGAACACAGATGTCTCAGAGCAGTTGAGACGTGTCCAAGTGGCTGTCAAAGGACAGCACTTTGCCGGCGCCGTGGCTTAGTTGGCTAAAGCGCCTGTCTAGTAAACAGGAGATCCTGGGTCCGATTCCCAGCGGTGCCTTTCTTCCTGTCTTACTGTACAGAATTTATCCTTACGGGTAAATCCCATGCCTTTTAATTCAGGTGAATGCAAGTGTTCGTTTCCTTTCTGGAACAACTTGTTTTGAAAGAAATCTATACAGCTTGCGAAAGATGAAACACAAATCTTGCTTATCAGTGAAGAAGAGGTACTCCCAGCAGGCCAGCTAATACCAGCAGTGTTTTTTTTTCACCCTAACCCAGAGAATGGAGAAAAGCGAGGCGCCTGTGGCTCTGCAGTGTAATCAGTTCGCGAGTTCGGCGGTTAGCTGAAAGAGTGGTAAATGGAGCTCACCCCAGCCCGTCCTTATTCTTTTAAAGAGGATAAAAAATTAACTTTGCCGCCATTACTACCAGCTTTAAAAGACTGCCATGGGCACGGAAAAAAACACACTACAGATGACTTTTCTGGAACCGAAGCAGAGATTCCTTTACGAACCAACTGATAAAGCTCAGCCAGTGAATACTGTTAACAGAATGTGAAAGCACGATCAACTTTGTAACTGCAACCACAGGAAAAACAGCAAGAAGCAGGCTCCATTCCCCATTTAAATCTGTCGTGCGAGGCATGCTTCTTGAACGCATGAAGTAAATCCCACGATCGCTTTTGAACTTGGACAAAGTACTTCCAAAGGAGCGCTATGCGCAAAGATTTAACAAGCTCAACCCCCGCCAACGATTCGGTGTGAAGAAGCAGAACATTCAAGTTTCACAGACAGAAGCGGCACGCCAGCACAGCCAACATTAAAACGGAGGGCACACTACGATTTGCATTGACACAAAAGTGATCTGGGCAGACGTCGTTCCCTGCATAACGCAAAAAGTGGCAAAGCGCTTTTGAGTTGAGAGGACGCAAGAAGGTTTTTGTTTTGTGCCTTGATGTCAAGCTGAGAAAGTATCTTTAAACACTTTGCTTAGTTTCTCGAGAGACTGCCAAAAAGCAGTTCCTTCTCTTTCGTCTGAAGTCAGCTGAAAGGGGGTCTCGACAGAAGCACCTGGCAGTGGCGGGATTCAAACCCACGCCCCCAAAGAGACTGGAGCCTTAATCCAGCGCCTTAGACCGCTCCGCCACACTACCCACTGTGTGCTGTCTCTTTGTCTCATTACTTGCTCGGAGGAGGTCGGGTGGGTTTTGCTCTTGTCGCCCGACTTAGTGGCGTTATGACCGTGGAACCGACTGCACCTGCTTTTTCTGAGATGCTTCCCCTCTCATGGCGAGATCTCGACTTCTTTAACACCTCTGGATAAAGATCTTCTTTGGAGCAGGTTTCAGACCTCTGCGTACAGCACCCTTGATGTCATTTTATTTTTACAGCAGCCGCATCCGGAAAGTTGTGACTTTTACGTTTTATTTGAACAACAAAACTACATACAATACAAACAAGAGCACATATAACGTATCAAGAAATTATCAGGGGCACATGCTATAATACAATTAAACTTTATGAAATACGATTACACAAGGTAAATAAAGATAAGGTCCGCACAGCTTGTTCTTACATTTCGAAAGAGTCCGTAAATACCCCTTTACGTCTATTTTGAACTGTTCAAACGTAGGACTCTTCCCAGACCATTTCACTTTATACCACATTCCTAAACGAGGATGCATCTCCTGTTTTAGAACTATTTTGGCTGTGTGGCTTATACAACACACCCACAGTATTCTAATGGTGGACTGCAGATCTGTGCTATAGTTCAGTCGAATTCGAAGTATCCAGCAATCGTACTGGATTTGACTGGGATTCTGAAATGTCTCTTGCAAAAGTATTCGGGTTTGCTTGAACCTTTGAAAAAAAAGTGATCTGATCTGAAACTACCCAGCTTACAATCTCTGAGGTAGTTGTCACTAAACTCGGACGTGATGTGGCACACATGTGCCGTGTGCCTTTACTTTTGTAAAAAACTGGTATTGGGAAAATTAAAGTCGAAACCCAAAACAGTTACATACTTAAGAGTAAATGCCTCCTAATAGCTAGCAAGCGCTCCTAGTTAGTAAAGTTTTTTGTGTCCCTGCCTGTCACGCGGGAAACTGGGGTTTGATTACCGACGGGGAGACAGCTATTTTTTTTATGATCAGATTCCAATCTTTAATGCTGTGTGTGAGAGTTTACATAACTTTCCTTTTCTCACATTTTCTGACGACTATTCCGAAGGAGCGCCCTGTCAACTCCTAATACTTTTAAAAAAATCTGCCTGCATGTTTGATTATTTTTGTTTTATTTAGAAAAAGTTCAATATTGATCATAACTGAAGAAAATAATGATCAGAAACAAAAACAAAATGTTGAAGATGTAACTCGATCTTGAATCAGAGCTGGGTGACATGGGCTTTTGTTCTGACATGGTTGTACGAGAAACAGGAGGAATCTCTTCTCTTCTATGGAGCATGAGCTGAATCAGGAATGAGACATGTCATATATCAACGCATGACCTACATCGTAAAACTAAAACTAAATTAAAAACTAACATTAAGTTATCAGAGACATTCATTTATATACAAACAAGAGGCAGACAAAGCAATAATTCTACATTAACTTGTCCTGCACTAATCAGACTAATTGAAATGGTCTGATTCAGAGCCTGTGCAGCTCGTGCTAATACAACAACGCCAGTATTGAACCCTCAGCACCATACTGACTACTGAGCACAAGTTCAGCTGCTCTCCAGCTTTGTTACGCACGTTTTTTTATTGCAAATGGAGCTGATCTCCAGACAGTACAGTGTTAATTAGTCAGCAGCCTCTACTAGTAATACATCGCCCCTGTCCAAAATCTCTAGGTAAAAAAACACATTTTATACATTTGTCTGCTTAAAGATATAATCTCTTTAAAAAAGACAAAGGGTTTGTGTGTCAATTGTTTCGATTAATTTCGAACGCAAAGAAAAGTAGTTTTCTTCCAAGAAATCACACATTTGTCGCATCCTCCATACTATACTTCTCTCTTGTAGTAGTAAAGCATTTTGATTTAAACTGAACAATATATTAAATGTTTCATCTATACACTTACGATTAACATAGGCAGCCTTGAACGGATTGCGGAAATCAAATATACATCTGGATTCAGAGTGTGCTTTCCAACTTTTGTGTAACATTTTCCTTTGATAGGGCGGAGTTGTTTTTAAAATCTGGATTAAATAAAAAGGAGTGACGTCAGTGTAAAACAGCTTTCCTTCATGGGGAACAACAGTTGTGTTCCATATTTCTGATTATTTTGGTTTCAAGATAGCAATTTAGTATGAAACATAAAAGCCAGCTGGATAAATCTGTTACACGTCATTTACAATGGTCTTTCAACTAATAGCCCACGCAGGGATCAAACCCCAACTGTTGGTACGAGTTGCGTAAGGCTCTGCAACATGCAGATGAGAAACTAACCTCCGCTTCTTCATTATATACACAGTGAGCTATATATGCGGGCTTACTGCCCCCTACGGGCTCTGTATTTGATTGCGGTACAAGACCGGCCATGGAGAAATGAAGTGAAGAGGGTGTGTTCATTAAAAGGCTCATAGCGTCCCTGGATGGTCTCAAACCACCACCCTTTTGGTTAACAACCGAGCCACAAAGACTCATGTACAGCTTAACACTTCTCGGTCTCGGTGAAAGTGATACACTCGGTAAAATTTCTGGAGAATCATTTGTCAATTTCACTACGGGATTAATAAAGTATTATCTATCTATCTTAAAGGAAAATCGCTAACAGTGGCCAATATCTATTGGAGTTATTTTCATTCTATACTGCAATTTCTGAAGGGTACCCTGTGAAAATACGAATTTTGACGAGAAGGGATGGACATATAAGGTCAGCAGGCTTGGGGAATTGGACCTTATGGTGAAGGCTGCGGGCTCAGCATCAGCAGAACCTGATCAGTATCGGTTGACTCCGATATACTTTGACAACTTAACTTCTGGATTTAGAGACATTTACCTTAGTGTCGGTATACTAAGATGTTTTGGTAACGAGGAAGGAGGGACAAAGCAAATTGGCAGAATGTGTGCTATTTTGTTGACTACAAGTCCTCACATGCCAGAGGGTCAATATTAAAAAAAAACGTAACAGTATAATCTCTTGTACTTCACAATTTAACAGTGTCTGTTACATTGTGTCTCACACCTCAGTGTCAGAATTGTGAGACGAGTTTGTAATCAGGAGGGAGGGCCATAGCAATTCAGCAGAAATTGCATTCACCTTTTCCCAATGCATTCTCACATGCCATTTTCTCACATGCCATGCTCAGAGGGTCATATTTTTAAAATGGTATCATTAAATGTCCTGAAGTTCAGGATTTTGACAGTCTGTTATATTGTGCCTCACACCTTGATGTCAGAAATATGAGACGATTTTAAAATCAGGAGGGAGGGCCCTAGCAATATAGCAAACATTGCATTTACCATTTGACAATGTATTCTCTCATGCCATGTTCAGAGGGTCGTATTTAAAAAACGGTACAGTACAACGTTCTGAAGTTCAGGATTTTGATAGTCTTTTCCATTGTGTCTCTCACATCTGTGTCAGAATTTTTAGACATTTTTATAACCAGGAGGTAGGTTCGATCACCCTCTGCTCATCTTCAGTTAACCATATAGTCTCATATGCCATGTTCTAAATGTCCCATTTAAAACTGCTATATTAAAATTTCTTGTAAAATGCAAGAGTTTGAGACTTTTTATGATCAGAAGGCAAGGTCCTGGAAAATATGCAGAAAGTGCCAGTGAATTTACGTTTTGCCTTTGTCTTATTTACTCGTGGTATAACATGCCAGTTTGTTTTATTGTGAGTTGTGTTTCTGAAATGTGCTTCATACAAAAATGCAATTTGGACAGTCTCTTCTTACATATTCCCCTTTACTGAGGAAATGTACAGTAATACATCCGGATAAGTATTTTTAAAAATGACTATTTAAATGACTCATTTAAAAATGAGCCATCTACAGGCGAAAGACGACATAACATCACAGCAGCAGCATTTAAGATGGAACGAAAAACGCAAAGCAGCAGCTGGCGAATAAGAAGCCAACTTCAGCCTCGTTAATGCAATAGCATTAGGTGAGGTGGAAAAATATTTCTTGCTCTGAATCTTAACATTTTTATAGGAGGTGTTCTAGGACTTCTTGCCTCAGAAAAAAAAAACTGCCAGTACATCACTTATTTCTACTCCATCAATAGCAGCAGTGTTATCAGTACTGAGCCCTAAATGTAGGTCCTATCATCATATAAAAAGTCGAAAGTATCGACTGCATTCAACTGATAAAATGTATCTTCTATGAGAGTTATATCTTTATCCAAAATACATCGGAAACAAATTTGCACGTTTTTTGAGGGGGATCCTGAAGACTGAGACTCAAAACTTTTTTTTTCCTTCTTTCCAGGAGGAAGGATTATTCAGATGCAAACATTGTCCCAAAATCAATGTACTCTCCATTGATATTCAAATCCTCAAATTCTTCATCTGAACGTCGATATTGAAATATGATATCGTACAAATTGTGGTTTTCTTTTTAAAGCAAATTTTATGCTTTAAATTAAATACATTTTATTGATTCTGAATGTGCCGGAAATTTTTCAGTCCTTTAGAGGGTTCTGCCATTTTAGATGTTATGCTGTTCCTGTCTGATTTATCAAATGTGTCATTTAAATCTCCAGTCATTTCTATATCAGTCTGAATGCCTTGCAGTAAAGATTGCAATTCATCCAAAAATGCCAAGTTTCCCACTGGTGATACATACAAGGAAATGAATGTATATTTTCCCCCCAAATCAACAAATTTAAAATCAAATACCTCCCTCATCTGCAGGTGGAGAGAATAATGTCAGAATAAATACAGGTTTAAAAGTCAGGAGCATTGATAGTCCTATTTTAAAATGACACTAAAATGCTCACAATATATTAAAAAGCTCTGTTAAATGCAAAAATAATAAAAAAAATATTAAAACAAGGTAAAAAGAAATAATACACAGTTATAAAGCTCAGGAATTATCAATGTGAAGTTACAATGGGTTGATTGTGTTTCATGTGATTTAAAAAATAAAATGTTTGCAAAAAATCCACTTACAATATGCTAAAAATGGCAAGAATACTTAACCTTTTACTACCAGTGACATATTTAGCCAATGTCCGCCTGGAATTTCCTCCCCCTTAAACATTTGTTATATCTCTGCAGCAGAACATAGCAGGAGCCTGGTTCAGGTCTTAAATTGAAGCTAACCCCCTTGGCTTTGAGTGTGAATAGTCAAATTTCTTATATTTCTTAATGTGTCCACTCAGCAGACAAACATATGAAAAAAAAACAAAAAAAACAGCTGGCGAACATTTTTTTTTTGGTCTTCAGAGGTCAGATTTTTCAACTATATGCATGTCAAGGGCCTGGGAATGATTTGAAAACCTTGTTCTAGGTGGCTACTAGCTTGGATAAAAAATTGGGACAAATTGATCAATTAGAAAAAATTCTACATCATGTTTTGTGAAGACTGGACCTGGAATGAAATTTCACGCCTATAATAAAAAATCATAAAATATAGAAAATAATAAGAATAAAAACCATTGCAATTGCTATAAAAACCTTAAGACACTGCTAGAGAGCCTTTATCTGCTGTTATGCAATGAAAAAAAACCTCAGAGTTGCCTTCTGGTGTGAAAAAAAGGAGCACTGATAAGAAACTGATAAAAAAAACTGATTGATTATCCCTTCTGAGTCAATGATTGACAGCTAAAAATGCAGCCTGAAGCTTCTAGAGGAAGTCTCACCCCCTAAGGGCTCTGAATGGCTGAAAATACAAAGAATGACAGCGGTTTTTACCAATCAAATCGCCTTATTTCTGGCGCTCGTTCTTTAAACATTTACTACGTAATCAGTAACGTTTACTAGTCTCTAGCTCTTGAGATAAACTAGTCTGGGTTATTTTGGATATATATCATGCTCCAGAATAAGGTAAAAACATGGGATATATATATATATATTTGCTGGTTTTTGCTTTTGCGGTTTTGTTGGTAAAAATGTATGATATTGACATGCTGTGCTTGCCGGGTTGCCGTGTGTTTTTATTGGGATTCTGCTAGTTCATTAATTTATTGGTTTATTGCATAATAGTGTCATGTCTGTGGAAACAAACTTTATGGTTTTGTTGTGGTGATATTTGAGAATACGTGCATGTGAGAAAATTTGTGGAGCGGTTTCAAACAAACGTTGTTTATCTCGCGTTTATCTTAAAAATAAAAAGTGTCATCTGGGGAGACAGGAGTGGTCCTCGGTGACCGCGATCCGGGCTAAGTTAACAGGTGTGTAATTTAAAAAAAAAAATAAAACAAGTTAAAAATAAATACTAAATGGGTTTAACATTCAGGAATGTAATTGGTCAGATGCTTACGATAAGTGATGCTGGTGTTTCGTGTGATTTAGCGAATTCAAAAAAATATTCATTTTAAAAACGGCAAGAGCTCGTATGGAAAAAAAAAAAGTTCGTAAGTATCTTTGTTACAACAGCCGCGCCAGAACTATTCAGATACTGTACATCAGAAAAGTACCTGAACTTGACTGGTTTATATTCAGTTATGTGCATTGGGAACGAAAGGGAGACTTAGATTGATTTTATTAGGGTTTTAGGAATCAGAAAATTTATTTTTACACGTTTATGCCTACGAGCAGAAATAACTTCCTGCTTTCAGCGCTTTTTTTGTTTCTGCTTGTAACCTCGAACAGAGAAACCCAGTACTGAATCACAGAAACACCCCGGAGTTTCTGTGTTTCTGGGATTTAAGAGGGATGTATGCAGCGGTGTTACTAGTCTGGAAGGAGGAGACACGCATTCCGCACGGGGAGCGTAGAGCAATGAGCCGCACCTGCTGCGCGCTGAGTCCTGTCCTATATAACCGCTGAGCACGGACACAGAGAGTCTCCAGCCAGTGTTGGAGAATTATGATTTCTATGTTTTTTTTTTCCTTTTGAGCAGAAGATGGATTTCTTCCTCTAGTTAAAGTTATTGGAGTTGTGGTTACTGTGCTAGACCGTCGGGAATAGCGCTTTTATTTATTTTTTATCAAGCAGTCTGCTGTATACTGTACGTGAAATAAAGATAAGAGTGCTTTCTTGATACTTCACAAGAGTATACATAATTCACGAGCTGTATTAAAAAAAATGAACTGGAAGAAAAGCAATAGGGCTGGAGTTTATAGACTGTGATGCAAATACGAGAGTAGGAGAGGAGGGGACTAGTTCAGGAGCACAACCGGCCCTCTCCTGCCCATTCTCCCACCAGGGTCTGTTGTAACCCAGTGTGAAATTCAGTGAAATTGCAGTTCAGCTTTTGATCACTCAGCTGCTTTTCCCTGGGAATATGGGGCAAATAAAGGAGATAGCAACCAGACTAGAGGGAGAGTTTTTATTCCTAAGGGATGACTTGTTTTACAACAGCAGACAACTTAAAGAAACAAAAACCTCTGTTCTGCTGCTCCAGGTTGGTTCCACTGGAAACAAGTGTGGCCAGGAGCTCATGAACAGTAATTAGGGGTTGTTTCCACAAGGGGGGCTGGAGTAAGTTAGATGTCAAGGGCAATAAAACTCATTAGACCTAATTGACCAGTTAAAGTGAGTTGTTCTGCTTTCTGCACAGAAACCAGTGCTCTCTTCTCAATGTGTGGGTGAGTCTCTCAGTGATATAACAGCTAGGCAGGACTGCCACTGTGGTCTATTTCATCACCTGTGACCCCATCTTCCAAAGACAATAGTCCAATCTAGCATAGAGTGTCCCGGACTGCTCCGTCAGTGACAGTGAGAGGTTTATCTTGTCTCTTGTTCCGCCAGAATGTAACAAATAGTGACCCCTTAATGGAGGAAACTTTAGCTTTTGTAGGTAATTATACCACTTGACAATGTTACAGGTGTTGGGGGGGAACCCCTAGTGATCCCACATTCTCACATAGACAATGGCCAGTCTACACAAACCTCCAGTCAACACAGCCCTGACCCCTGTTATGTCACCCAGGTCTACACTGTGAGACAATGATTATTTAGGAAAATTGTAAGGAATGCATTCCAAAGCAGTCAATGGAAGTATGGAATTAAAATAGTCAAGTCTTGATAAATAGAGTATATTATCTATTTATTATACCTTTACATTGTGACAAAAACAAATTTCAAGTCCATTATGAGCACACACAGCATATTAAAGATGGGTCTCTGCACTGTAAAGGAATCTCAGTTCACTTATAAAAACTTTAGCTAATAAACCTGAAATGTCATTTCTTTTACTGCTTGTTCTTTAAGGTACTAACTCATTGACATTATGTAGATTAAAATAAGACTATTCACAAAGAAAAAGCATTTATCACAAATGTATCATGCCAAATAAACTCTAGTAATCAAGAGCAATTAAGAAAAGGAAACAAAACCATCTTTTGAGGATGCCAGATAGAAATGTAAACACACACTCACACGTGGGGCCAATCTTACCAGAAATCAATTAACCCACCAATGATCTTGGACTGATGTCTGAAAACCAGAGCAAACAGTACAATATTAAGGTACTAAAGCTATTAGTAGAACAGATCTAGCTTCTCAACATAATACTTATGTCTGAACTTCATTGAATAGTGACACTTCAATCTTTCATATTCAATATTTTTCACAAAATCAACAGCTGAGAACAGACCGCCATATACCTTTATCCAGTGGTTTTCAGAGCAGAGACATCCGTGTGGGCAAGAGTTCTTTCCCTGAGGTCCACTGCACGTCAGCTAGCCACGTTCTGGCTGGGTCGTGTGTACTCCTGGGAACATCGCCTGTAATGAATATTGGGGACTTTGTACAAATTAATAATGTGAGCATATTAATATGATTTGTGTTGAAGCCAAACATAGACAATCACTGTTAAAACTTGACACTTGCTTTTGAAATGCTGATCATCACTCGTCTTCTGGCTTCTAGATGCACGTGTTAATGGATATTTCTTGTCTTCTTTTTTTTCCCCCCATATGCTCTTCTCTGTATCATTAAGTACTTCTGGGTCATTTCATGTACCTCGTGGCATCTTGGCTGGTGGTGAATGGCAGGCAGCTGCTCTAAAAATAACATGCCTATTAATATGATGTTGAAGACAAAACCAAAACAATACAACTTTGTTTTGCACTTTACAATTTATCACAAGCTTGTCATATTTACAGTCATCAACTGATTTAGGCTGCTGTTCCTGTGAAAAATGTCCTTTGTTTAAGAAAGATTCAATTTAAAATCTTTAGGTTTTAAATATAAACCACTGGCAATATGGTAATCACTTTTACAACTTTTAAGAAGTTGCAAGATCCATATCCCTTCCTTATGAACTTGAACTTGAACTTTATTGCCATATGTAACCGGTACTGGTACAATGGAATTCTTACTCACAGAAAGTCTCTCGATTGTAAAACAAGTGTAAAAAACAAGACAAAGTGCAAACAGTGCATCAAGACAATGTACAAACAAAGAATAGACAATGTGCAAGTAAACATGTAGACAGTTTGAATGTAAACAATACAGACGTGTAAACAATGACTGGAGATGTGCAATAGATAAGAAATCATAAAGAGGTAGATGGTGATGGTGTAGGTGAGGTCCGAGGGGGATGGCTAAATGTGTTCGCCAGTCTCACTGCTTGTGGATAGAAGCTATTGAAGAATCTAGTGGTAAGTGTCCGTATGCTCTTATATCTCTTGCCTGAGGGCAGTGGGGTGAAGAGCTCATGCCCGGGGTGGTGACTGTCCTCTGTGATGGCCAGAATTCTACCACGGCAGCGGTCCTCATAGAGCTGTTTAATCTCGGTGAGACTGCAGCCGATGATCTTCTGGGCCATATTGACCATTCTCTGCAGTGCCTTTCTTTCTCGCGAAGAGGTGTTGCCATACCACACGGTGATCCCGTTGGTGAGGACGCTCTCGATGGTGCAGCGGTAGAAGTTCACCAACACATGTATTGGCATCCCCCATCGCTTGAGGCACCTCAAGAAATAAAGGCACTGCTGAGCCTTCTTCATGATAGAGTCAGTGTTCACAGTCCAGGTTAGATCTTTAGAGATGTGAATTCCTAAAAACCTAAAGCTGGTGACTGTTTCCACTTCCATTCCATCAATACTGAGTGGGCTGTGAGTGTATGGCCTGTGTCTCCGAATGTCCACTATTAGCTCTTTCGTTTTCTTTATGTTCAAGTCCAGGTTATTGCTATGACACCACCTAAGCAGCTGTACAACTTCATCCATGTAAGTGGACTCGTCATCATCACTGATCAGTCCTATTATAGTGGTGTCATCAGCAAACTTAATGATGCGGTTGTTGCTGTGTCTTGCTGTGCAGTCGTGAGTAAATAGGGAGTACAACCTTGGACTCAGACAGCAGCCTTGTGGGGTTCCAGTGCTCAGGGTGAGTGGTGTTGATGTTTTATTGCCTATCCGCACCACCTGTGGTCTCTCGATAAGAAAGTCCAGCAGCCAGTTGCAGACAGAGTTGCACAGACCTAATCCCCTGAGCTTTGTCACCAGTTGACTGGGTATGATGGAATTGAATGCTGAACTGTAGTCCACAAACAGCATTCTCACATACGAGTTCTTAGTGTCCAGGTGTTCCAAGGCTGTATGCAGAGCCAGGGAGACAGCATCATCCACTGATCTGTTGTTCTGGTAGGCGAACTGCAAGGGGTCCAGGGACTCTGTGATGGAGGAGTTGATGTGTGACAACACCAGCTTCTCCAGGCATTTCATCACCACAGATGTTAATGCTACTGGGCGGTAATCATTCAGGCATGTCACTTTTGCCTTTTTGGGGGTTGGAACAATAGTGGTTTTTTTGAAGCAGGTGGGGACCATGGACTGTGACAGGGAGGAGTTAAAGATGTCCGTAAGCACTGTGGTCAGCTGGGCTGCACATGTCCTTAGGACTCGAGGTGGTATCCCATCAGGCCCTGCAGCCTTACGGATTTTCACCCTGCTCAGAGTCTTCTGCACGTCCTGCTCTGAGAGTTTCAGAACAAACTCGCCCTGCACACTTGGGGTCTTCTCAGCATTGCCCGTGTTCAGAGCATCAAAGCGGGCATAGAAATGGTTCAGCTCGTCAGGCAGGGATGCGTTGTTCGTGTCAATCTCCTGGCTGCAGCCCTTGTAGCCTGAGATTGACTGTAATCCCTGCCACAGCCTCCGGGTGTCAGCGTACTGCGTTTCAAGCCGCACTCTGTAGCTCCGTTTGGCGCGTTTTATGGCTTCCTCTAATACGTACCGTGATTTCTTGTACAGCTCTTTGTCCCCCGATTTGAACGCGATGGATCTATCTTTTATTTTATTGCGAATGTCGTTGTTGAACCACGGTTTCTGATTGGGAAATGACCTAATTTTCATTTCTGGTACACAAATGTCGGTGCAGTATTTAATATAGCTGGTGACCGCGTCCGTATACTCATTTAAATCTGTGTCGGGAGCTCTGAATGCGTCCCAGTCTGTACTATCAAAGCAGTCTATTAACTTGCTTTCCGCCTCCTCAGACCAACAACGCACTGACCTGTTCGCGATGGGGGAGGTCTTCAGCTTCTGTTTGTACTCAGGAAGCAACAGGAGAGCGATGTGGTCCGACTTACCGAAACTCGGTTTGGGAAGCGCTTTGTATGCTCCTTTTATTGTTGTGTAGCAGTGATCCAAAATATTGTCTCCTCTTGTCGGTACTGTGACATGCTGAATGTATTTTTGCAGTACTTTCCTCAGAGTGCAGTGGATGAAGTCGCCAACTACAATTGAGACGGCTTCTGGGTGGGAGTTTTCATGCTTGTTGATAATGTCGTGGAGTTCGCTATGTGCTGCTTCCACGCAGGCTTGAGGTTGAATGTAAACGGTTGTGATGATAGTGGCGGAAAACTCCCTCGGCAAATAAAAGGGTCGACATTTTATGGTCAGGTGTTCTAGATTCGGCGAGCAGGATTTAGAGATTACCTTCACGTCGGTGCACCACTTGCTGTTGACCAGGAAGCAGACGCCTCCTCCTTTGTGTTTGCCGGTTGCTTGGTGGTTTCTGTCCATGCGGTAAATGGTGAACCCCTTTGGCTGGATGGCGGTGTCCGGGACGCATGCATTCAGCCAGGTTTCAGTGAAGGCATAAACACAGCAGTCCCTCAGGTCCCTTTCCGCATTGATCCGACAATGTAGCTCATCTATCTTTTTGTCCAGTGACTGAACATTAGCTAACAAAATAGACGGAAGCGGTGGTCTGTGCGGACGCCTTCGTGGTCGCGCTAGTACGCCGCCTCGTCTCCCCTGGCGTCTGCCCACCTGTTGTTGTTGTTTGCCGCATCTTTGTCCGATCCAGCAGGTGGGGTCCGGTACGTGAAAAAAGTTGTTTGATGACATTAAGGAGTCTGTCCTCAGGTTTAAAAGCGTTTGTCTATCATAAGTAATGACAGACATTGAGCGTCCAACACAAAACAAGAGTATTAACGTATAAATAAACATTAAAACAGACACACAACGAGAGAGCTTTCTGTAAACCATCGCCATCTTTCCATCTTTTCTTATATCCTTGCTGATGAGAATGAGAAATGCTATTTTCAAGACATTAACACGAATATAATTTTTACATTAATTCCAAGGTACAAGAAAATGAATATCTTCAAAATATGCACTTTAATATACTTACTTAGTTTCTTTTTTGGAAATGGTCAGTGAACCAACCACTCCAGAGCTTGTCCTTCACCTTGAAATTATTTCCTGGAAATGCTGTAATCACAGAGGAGCTCTTCTCCCCTCAAAAATGTCCCTTTTTGTCACAGACAGAATTATGACAGACTGTTCGTTGATTATAAATGACTTTCTTACAGCCCTTACATTGTCTTTTCTCTTTGATTGATTTATCCATCTTCCGATTTGCCTCCTTATCCGGGAGGCAGGCTCAGTGTTTTTCACGAGCATCAATGCACAGTTTTTGTGCAGGTTCATCTGAAAAGAAAAGACATCTCATGTCTCCCTCTGTCATCTGTGAGCTTCAGCAGTTGTCTTTGTGATGACCTTGCCGTTGTAATCACACACCACCTCTCCCTTCTGGAAACACCTGGAAGTCACAAACTTCTTCCCCTTCACAGTGTAGTGTGCTCTCACGAGGCACCAGTTCTGTAGGTTTTGGGCATTTACGGGGACAATTATTAATTGTAGCCATAAATTACAAAGTTGATTCTTTTGATGGCTTTAGAATCCAACCATGCGATATAACTCAAACAACGCACACACACAGGTACTAATACACGAGGATACATTTATTAATACATAGAATATGCATGTAAACCTAACAGATCTTATCGAGAGGGTTATCAGAATACAAAAGGTATATATTCAGTCAGTTACGAAGAGTTACATATATCAAGAGGACATACGTTCAGTATATCATTCATTTAGACCGTTTCGTAAATGAACTTGGCTATAACTTCTACATTAGATACTCAAAACAAGTACATAACTCTTAGGAATTAAATTGATATCAACTGGTTGGGATAACAATTGAATTCTCAAGCAGCAATGCATTGAAGTTGAATACTCATCCAATCTCAGGGGATTCAGATCTCCTGCGGGTTCTCTGGCTCCGTGCCAGGCTGTGCTGTGCGGCTTGCGACGATGCAATGCTGATGCTCACTGACCGGCTAGTTAGTATTGGCTTTAACTAGCAGAGTTTGTGCAGAGGAGAAAAGATGAATGTGGGTCCCAGCAAGTCATGAAGCGCTAGTTCTGAATAGTGATTCAGCTGTCCACAGTTCCGACCTGTTCACGAGGCTTGCTGCTGATGCTAACCTCGGGTGGATCCTTTGGTTACTCTCTGTCAACCTCCGCTCTCGACTCTTAGAACAGAGGAAAGTTCTGGCACTTGGACACACTGGCCGTTCCGTGGTTGTCCAGGCTCAGGATGGTCAGGAGGCGCGCTGCGAGAATGTCCTGCCCTTGGGAGCCTTCTGCTCCTGGGCCGTCCTGCCCTGGAATTCTCCTTTAGAATTCTCCTTAGAAAAGTCTTTAGAATAGTCTTGGAGCTCTGTGTTGCCTGTTTTTACCTGGAGGAACTTCAGCTCATTCATTGGCTGAAAGTTCCATGGGCATCAGAATCCCACGTGGGTTACTTGGCCCTACCAGTCCCTGATTGGTTGATCAAGGTGAGATATGAGTCACTTACTCCTGACACTTAGGAATGTAGTCCAGATGTCCATCTGGCACTCCCTAGACAGATAGGCGCCAATGGATGACCATTGATCATGATAGCCAGGCTTAGCTAAGTGCATCCCCCTTTGGGAGCTGTCCCTTATCAAAAGAAAACATCTTTAAATCAGCCTGCATGAATAGCTTCTCTGTGGCTGCACCACAGATTTGAAGAGAGAGATGGGGCCTCATTTGGGAAAGCACAGCAACACTTAATTCTGTCTTATTAATAAGCATTGCCGCTACATATCCCCCCTTTTTGAAGGTCACGAGGTCCTGAGGCGTTGTTGCCTTCAAAACAAAACAGAGTTAAGTGATGTCCCTTGTCATTAGAACATTAACCTTAAATGTCCACATTACTCCTCGAGAATTCATACCGGAACCAGCATTGGGAACAAACAGGATGAATAAAATCTGGAGTATGTATAAACACGGTAGGAGACATCATCTCAGTCTAGGCATTACACATCAGGAAGTTCACTGTCAATATCTGATACCTCTGTAGGCAGATATTTGGGAAGAAGTAACTTCCTTTCTTTTGACATGCTACCTTTGACTCATTCATGCTACCCGGAGTACATCTTGATGTAAGAGTACAGCATTCAGAGTACACTGTCAGTCATGACCCAGCTACCCGGCAGTAGTGTTACAATAACAACAGTTCCTGTTCCCAGCCCCCCTGATAAACCACGACACCTGTGTTGGGCACCTGCCAGGGTGGGTTGGAGGTTTGTTCCATTAAAGCAAACTAACTACCTGTACCTCTTCAGGGCGTAGTGTTTCTTGGATTTCTATCCAATTCAATAGTGTGGCACCTGAAGGCATCCACGACCTCCAGTTTGGTCTTATGTTGTCTGGTTCCAGACCGTACAGTGTTAAGTTACCATGCTGTACTATGGCCTCCTTGGGAACTTGCAGGAGACTGTTGGTTAGGTAGCTGCATTGTGGTAGCTGTATCATGCCTGTCACAAGTCATAGTGACAGTTAAGTGTGGTGTGCTGACCAGCCATTTACTTCCCACCTGCTCTTCATGGGGTTCATTAACCTCCCTCTGTTCGTTAGTAGCTTTACACCCTTCATTGGTGAATCATTTAGACACAGCCAATGGATAGCTTTGGTAGCCATACCCATCTCAAGATTTGGAACCAAATTCAATCTTGGATTGCCTTCTGGGTGAGCTCTGAGCGATGGGGTGGTTAATGTCACATACTCCTCTACTGAGAAGAGTGGAATCAAGTGGGTTGGGAATTGTGCCATGGCTAGACTGGCTACAGTGGCACTGAACTCCCTTAACAGGTCTTGTGTCAACATTCTGGCCTGTTGCACACAAGCATAAACCCACTGTATAACACCGGCAATCATGTCCACTGGTTGGGGGATAAGGTTTAACCCTGTTGCATAGGAAGTTGCCTGTAGGGTTTTCCCTAAGCTTTCCAACTTTTGCTGCTGTTGATACAGTCTGTCACTACCCTCTGGCATCTCTGACACCTGCCTTCTTGGGGCAGTCAGGGTGAGAGTGCCAGTAGCAAACAAACCTACCAAAAATAGCAAACGCACAACAGTGGCAGCAGCGATCAGTCCTCCTAAAAGTCTTTTAGGGTGGCTGATCTCAGTCATCTCCTTCTGAGTGACTGTCGCCTTTCTAAGCTGGCGCAGTATGTACATGGTGTCTTTCTCAGTATGCCATGTGGCATCTTGGGCACCAACATCCTGGAAATCTGGGGAGATCTGACGCAGCTGTTGATGCTCCTCCTCCATTTCCAGGGCATCTGCTTTTTCGATTTGTTCATACCTGTGCTCTAGGAACCCTGCAGGGGGTGGTGCAGCGGTGGAGCATGCCTGAACCTCGGCTGAGTGATCATCTGGAGCACCTGAGTGATCTGGACTTGTTACCCCAGTCTCACTGTTCAGGTCTACCCTGCAAACTTCCTGATTGAGGAATCCCTCTATCGGCATGTTTACAATCGTTCGCTGGGCGTGGGTGTAGGGCACCTGCTCGCTCCCCCCTTCCCTCGCTAGGGGTTCAGGGAGCTGCCCCAGCAGTGGGATAGCTAGTTCACTGTCTTTGAACTCACTATCACCCACCAGGCCCATGTCAGTGCGGGCGGGGGTTCTGACACCCCCCTTTGCCGTGTTCTGCACTAACAGGCGGGTGGCTTGACCATCCAGCTCCAGTCTGGCTGAACCACTGTTGGTCAGACTCAGACTGACAGACTGAGCTGGTGGCTGTAAGAAAACCGGCTCGGCTTTCATTCCCTGTCCCTTCCGGGGGACTGGGTGTGTTGGAAACCCTGCCGTTGAGGCAGGAACAATCAGGTCAGTCTCACTCACTATCTGGTAGTTGTGAGAAATAATGTTACCTGACTGCAGGTTCCCTGGGTCACAGCAGAGGGAATCGGCATCTGGGATCAGGTGTGTCCACAGCGCAGTAGTCTCAGCGTCCAGCTGGACCTCCTCTCTAACCTGTGAATGTTGCACCAGGGGCACCTGGCGGTGGCCCCGTGACAGCTGCTCAAGCAGATCCTCACTAATAGAGGACCTCTCAGAGCTAAGGGTGAGGGCTACATCACCAACCTGCTCTCCTGCCATCTGGATCCCTTCCACCACTGCAGGGTGGTGGTCCTGACCCCTCTTGGGTGCCAGGGTGCACAGGGAAAGCTCCTTTTCATCGCCAGGTGGGGAGATCTGCTCCTCTTTAGGGATGTAAAAGGGGTGTGCTTTACCTGGTGGATCAGGCGGCTGCTTGGAGCACCGCTTCTGTGGCATGGAGGCTGTTGTGACCTCAGCCGGGACATGACTTCCCTGTATATCCGGGGAACAAGAAAATATTTTTATTTCTTGTCCAGAGGGAACAGAAGGAATCTCCACATAGGCTTCTGTGTTCGGTGGGCACTGTGTGAGCACAGTCTGCCTCTTGGCCCCCCTTCCTTCTGTACAGAAGGCTTAGGAGCCTTGACCTGTTTCCACACCTTGCCTTTCTGGTGATCCACCAAAGGTTCCTCTCTGAGTCGCATGCCCTTTTCTTTTTCTACCCGTTTGAGCTTGCTGTATGACATCAAACACCTTTCAACCTCAGTGTCAATCAATGTCTCACTGTGTAAGACATCTCCCATGGCAGCCTTGAGGTAAAAGCTTCCTGCTTTTCCTCTCTGTTTTACTGCCTGCTCTGTGACTTCAGGGGTGGAGTCAGCACTCGCTTGGGAGTGGCTGACCTCATCCAGGCAGGAACCCTTCCATTCAATCAGATAGACTGAGGGAGGGAGAGGGGGCGGGTCTCCGCCTCCTCCAGTGGAGAGTATCAGCTCATTCACGCTTCCGGCAGCCTTGGGGAGCGGTTGTCTCTGTCCTAATAAAACTTGTTCAAGCCTGGCCAGGCGGGCGGCTCCTGAATCCTTTTGTTCAGCTTTATCTAGCCCTTTCTCTTCCCCGGTGTTCTCATGGAACTTAGGACGCTGGGTGTGGTCCTGTGTGCCTGCTTTGGAACGGGGCTTAGCCAGCTCAGGAGCCTGTGCTCCTTCAAGCAGGGGGGAATTAACCCTGCTGGCTCTGACGGCGAACACAGTCGCTTTAACAGCTTTTTGCTCAGAGCGACTTTGGACATCATACTCCCAGGCTTTCTGCACGAATCTCTTAATATCAGTCATTTTCATGGTCTGTGCATCTGTATGCATTAAGATCATCTTTCTGACTGACGGGTGGAGATTCGCAATGAATAAACCCTTGAAATGTGTGTTCTCTTCACAACCCTCATCATTTCGCCCTGCAAAATAAGTTCATCTAAGTCTCTCGTAATATTCGCGAGGGGATTCTGCTCTCTCGTGCTTAATGTTAAGGGCGGCGGCTATCGCGGCAGTCGGGTCAATAAACGCACTGTATTCTGATAAGTGCTTGACACAGCTCTTCAAAGTCATCACAGACTTTCTTCATCTGCCTAGCCATCCACTCATGTACAGCTCTGCTGCTAGTATTCCTGACCAGAAATACTTTTTCCTGTTCTGTAGCGTTTGGCAGGTACTGCAGGGTATACCTGAGGTCTTCAATATAACTCTCGATATTATTCTCTGACACTGCAGGGTCAAATCTCTCCATGTCCTTCGCTAGCTCTCTCAGAGAATGGAGGTTTATTCTCCTAGCTTCTCCGCTGACGGAGATATGACGGAGATCGTGGTCAGACCTGTCGCTGCTAGAGAGAGTGCTTAATAGCGACTTGAATTCAGACCTTTTAGCAACCATCGTTAAACTTAAAGAGTATTACTTTTCAGTACGAAATCACAGTTCTACCACAGAAAACCACAAGATCAAGTATGCAATCAACCCAGTAGATCGCAAAAGATCACAAAACAATCAAGCACTGCTTAAAGAGCAAGGGGAACTTTTTTCCTTTCGGCTTTCAGCACACTGTATTGTCGAGTATGAAACCCGCGGTGTTTTATATTGAATTATTCCGCTTGGTTGACTCATTTCAGTCTTACCATAGCCCGTCCAGGGACGCCAATAAATGTAGTGTGCTCTCTGAAGGCACCAGTTCTGTAGGGTTTGGGCATGTACGGGGACATTTATTAATTGTAGCCGTAAATCACAAAATGATTCTTTTGATGGCCTTAGAATCCAACCATGCGATATAACTCAAACAACGCACACACACACGGGTACTAATACACGAGGATACATTTATTAATACATAAAATATGCATATAAACCTAACAGATCTTATCGAGAGGGTTATCAGAATACAAAAGGTATATATACAATCAGTTACAAAGAGTTACATATATCAAGAGGACATACGTTCAGTATATCATTCATTTAGATCGTTTCATAAAGTGAACTTGGTTACAACTTCTACATTAGATACTGAAAACAAGTACATAACTCTTAGGAATTAAATTGATATCAACTGGTTGGGATAACAATTGAATTCTCAAGCTGTAATGCATTGAAGTTGAATACTCATCCAATCTCTGGGGATTCAGATCTCCTGCGGGCTCTCTGGCTCCGTGCCAGGCTGTGCTGTGCTGCAGATGCTCACTGACCGGCTAGTTAGTGTTGGCTTTAACTAGCAAAGTTTGTGCACAGGAGAAAAGATGACTGTGGGTCCCAGCAAGTCAGGAAGAGGACCAGTTCATTCCTGATGAAGCGCTAGTTCTGAATAGTGATTCAGCTGTCCACAGTTCCGACCTGTTCACAAGGCTTGCTGCTGGTGCTTACCTCAGGTGGATCCTCTGGTTACTCTCTGGCAACCTCCGCTCTAGACTCTTAGAACAAAGGAAAGTTCTGGCACTCGGACACACTGGCCGTTCCGTGGTTGTCCGGGCTGAGTCTTAGGATGGTCAGGAGGCGCACTGCGAGAATGTCCTGCCCTTGGGAGCCTATTGCTCCTGGGCCGTCCTGCCCTGGAATTCTCCTTTGAATTCCCTTTAGAAAAGTCCAGGAAATAGTCTCTCAGGCCCTCTGTGTTGCCTGTTGTTACCTGGAGGAACTTCAGCTCGTTCATTGGCTGAAAGTTCCATGGGCATCAGAGTCCCACGTGGGTTACTCGGCCCTACCAGTCCCTGATTGGTTGATCAAGGTGAGATGTGAGTCACTTACTCCTGACACTTAGGAATGCAGTCCAGATGTCCATCTGGCACACCCTAGACAGATAGGCGTCAATGGATGACCATTGATCATGACAGCTAGGCTTAGCTAAGTACATCCCCATTTGGGAGCTGTCCCTTATCAAAAGAAAACATATTTAAATCAGCCTGCATGAATAGTTTCTCTGTGGCTGCACCACAGAGATGAACAGAGAGATGGGGCCTCATTAGAAAAAGCACAGCAACACTTAATTCTGTCTTATTAACAACCATTGCCGCTACAAGTGAAAGGCTGAAGTGAAATAGAGCGGGGACGAAGGCAGTGAAGAGAGAGAACGTGGGAAGAAGAGAAAAACGCAAGGGAAATAAAGCAGCGTCGTAAAAGAGGTGACGGAGCTGTCCTCTCTATAAGAAGGGTGCCAGCGAGCCTTGCACTCGCTTACGGCCACACCCCCTTGAGCACGCCTGATCTCGTCTGATCTCGGAAGCTAAACAGGGACGGGCCTGGTTAGTACTTGGATGGGAGACCGCCTGGGAATACCAGGTGCTGTAAGCTTTTAAGCGCAGGAGGCGCCCTATCCCCGCTCGCTTGCTCATTCCCCTGTTCACACATGCAGTGCGGCTTGTCCGTCTGTTTATTTGTCAGCTTTGGCGATTCACGGGTGCTTGTGTATTAGCGTGAGCGTTTTTTATTCTGATCATGAACAGTTTTACAAGTCCGCAAAGGATCGAGGAAAGGTTTATCGCCAGCCATTTATTCTTATCATGAACCTTATATACTGTATCTCTACATCCCATAACCTTTAACGGTAGGTGCTTGGGTGTGGACATGTTGTGATGTAATATTTATTTTAAAAGTAAACATTTTTGTAAAGTCTGTTATATTGTTAAAATCTATAAGCGTTATAAAGATCAATTTTTGCTCGTGCTTATAGGTTATCGCTGCTAAATGTGTCTTATTCAATTATTTTAACACTTTTATGACCTATCCACTAAAATATAAAGTCCCGCCCTACAATGCTCTTCTCAAAAGATAAAATAAGCTTTACATTTTTTGATTCAATGTAATTTCTTTTCTAGAGAAACACACATCATTTGAGGCTTAGGTTGCATGTTAATATTTTTAAGGTTTAAAGACTTTACGTTCACGGTACGTGGAAAATCATTTCAAACTTTTGAAAAGTTGTTGAGAATTTGTCATTGAAATAAGCTTACATATTTTAATTCAACGTGATTACTTTTCACTCTCGATAAAACACGTGTGATTTTGGGGCGGGGGGATATGGTGTGGCGTTCTAAAACATCACAACCATTTGAAAAATGTCTTGAGCATGGTTACAAATTTGGAGTTTATGTTTAAATTAGCCGACTTGCCAGTTTTGAAGTGTGACACCTGAGCTGTGCGGCCCCGATATTGACTGCTGCGAAGATGGCTTCTTTGAGTAGTGAATCATCGGATTCCTCTGCTATGCAAACTGAAGAAGTAGGTTGCTAAAATATTTTTTCTGATAGTGGAATTGTTGTTTCAATCTGCGTTTAGCGTATTTCGTTTTCAACACTTTGTCTTCTTTTTAGCAAAAGCTGACCCAGCACTCAGTGGTGTGTGACAGTGGCTGTCATGTGAACTCTGATGGTGATTCAGGTGTTGCGGGTCCGTCAACGACTGATGAAGAGTTGCTACAAATGGTAAATATTAAACCACAGCAAGTTCGAAGCAAACGAAGAACTCAAACACAAAAGAGGCATTACAATTTAAATATTTTAGGTAAAAAGCATGCCTATTTATTTTGTTAAGCCTTCCTTTTCTTTTTTCCTTTAATAGAATAACGAAGAGGTCGACGCATCAATCTTCAAACTACCATCAAGGTTGAATGTTTCGTGTCTGTTCATGTGTGTTCGCCAAAATGTGATTAATGATGATGTTCAACCTAGTTTAGCTAACGATGGCTCTAATGAGCCCGATGCTATGGATCAGATTGTAAAGTCGGTGGTATGTTGCACCTTCAACCATTGTTTAAAGGGGGTTGTGGTTGATGAATGCGCGGCCTGTTTGATTAATCATCCAGGTCACTGGGGTCACACATGCCTGGTTGTCGGGTGCGCGGATGGGTACTGTGGTGTCTCCGGGGGAAAGTTTATGTAAATGAAAGTAGTACTCACACCACACTTTTCTTTCCTGAGTTTCGTGGCATTTCTTCCTCCAACTATCTTCCAAATACAGTCCGTAATCCGTTCCCTTAATCCTGTTTCGATCCGAGTTCCAAAAGTCCGTAATAAAGCCAATCCGCGATGTATCCTTATCCAGTGTCCGTAATCCAAAAACCATAAACCTTTTCTCCTTTCAGTAGTCCGTTATTCTTTAGCCCGATCTTTAACATACACCTCTTTCCTCTCTTTTCCTCCAAACCGCATTCACCTTATCGGCTTCCGCCCTGTTCACTGCCTCCAGGGCACTTATATTTCGGTTCCTGATGCGGCTCAGCTGTGTCTCATTGTTTCTCAGGGTAGACCCTTTCCATTTACCGGTCAGCTGATTCTTTTTGGCAGCCATTTTGCTAAGGTCCATATCTAGTATTTTAAGTAGGTCATTCCGAAAATACCTGTTATAAATGACCCTTCCCCTGGTCATGTTACAGTACAAAGATGTGTTGTTTGCCGCATTAGAAATTTATAAGTGTCTCAGTTTAGCCCGAATTTTATCGGCTGTTCTGTACATCGCCAGTGGCCTGGGTGCCTATACTTTTACAGATGATACTGAGCGGAGTATAAAGCACTTGCTGAGAAAAATAATTGACGACCGCTCGCCATATGAGTATGTACGCTCCTTACTTGTAAAGGTAGATGGAAAAATACTACACGTGACTTTTGGTGCGTTGCAAAACTTATTTTATACTTATTTATACTTATTTTTACAGAAAAGAAAAAAGATCTATGTAAAACCAGGGCTGTGAAATACTCGCAATGTGAATAGAGCTTTCACTCTGTTTTACAGACACAGGTGTGCCATTGTGAGAAGAACGAAAAATTTCGAATGTATACGTAAGAATTCTTACAAAAAGTGCTTTACACTCTTCTTTCTGCAAAGTTTGAAATGAAAATCAATTAACTGAATGCTAATGTCCTTGAATTTGTTAAAGAGATAGATGTGCATGTAAAGAACATGAGTGAAATTACTGCGATTCTGATGTTTTCAGATCAGAAACTGAAGCCTGGCGGATTCAGTGGTTTGTATTCCAAAATACAACGTATTTTACATAGAACCTGTGGTAACACCGTCCCTCTGATCACTCAGGCTACTTTATTTGCTCTGTTAAGGTCGCCGAGTTCGGTGTTCATGGCTATAGAAATGGCAAGAGAAAGGGCGTTATAAATGCTTTTTCAGATGCTGCTGAGTTTCTGAACAATTCTGGGGCGATAGCTACAACTAATTTTCTGCACCAACATTTAATTGGCGTTTGCAAGCAGTAGTCTGTAATGTGTGTGAAAAGTTTAAAAGTGTATACTGGGATGTTTCTGTAATTTAAAACCTACTGATGAAATAAAGTGGTTCACATTTCACATGCTATTTGTCCTGCGAGTTCTTTCTGTGACACTTTACTCAGTCAGTCAGTCAGTGTGCGTGCGTGCGTGCGCTCACATCCCAGAAACTCGCTGCACTCACCAGACTTCCCACACCGCCGATTCCCGAGGGTTATAATAGATTGCATTCAAATTTGCAGCAGACATGATCACCTTCCATCCCTCGTTGCTAATACGCTCTTTCACACACTTATTTATAAATCGAAGGGGATGCGGTGGTGGGCATTTGGACCCTGAGGCCTGGGGCTGCTAGGGGTGGAAGGCGGGACAACAACACTCATTATGCCACACCATTGGCTCTCGAGGGGGCGGGACATCCGCCCATAACATTGCACCATTGGCCGATAAGGGGGCAGGACATCTGCCCATGACGGCCTCCCATTGGCTGAAAAAGGGGGCGTGGTACCTGTCAAAATGTTTGATGAAAGGTGTCGCTTTATTCTACTCCCGGGCCAAAAACAGCCCTCGGATCATCAACTCAATCAGGAACTCCCAGTCTCACAACTGCATTCCCTCGGTGCTTCCCTACCACCCTAACCCAATTTCTATCCCCAGGACCATCATTAACAATGAATACATTTTACAGGACGATCCCTCCATTGGTACTCTTTTTTCTGACCGCCCAATCATCTCTTATCGCTGACCACCAAATAAGCTTCTTGTTCACAGCTCCCTCACACTCAGCACCTTCCCCTGCAATAGCACTCGCTGCATCACTTGCAAATACATATCTAACGACATTCAGGGCATCACAGGACAATTCCAGATAACCCTGACAACATCCTGTATCTCATTTACTGTATCTCTTGCAAAAAATGTCCAGCTATCTACATTTGGGAAACCGAAAGGAGACTAGGAGAATGCTTCAGAGAACATATTAGGGCTGGGAAGGTTAAAGATTTCTCCAAGCCCATAGTTTTTCTTTTCACCTCAAATAGCCAGGATCTCTCAATGACTGACTTATTTTAATGTAATCTTCTCTATTCTCTTGCAGGTTTTGACTTCACACCTTTCTTCACCTCTCTCCATTTTGCACTTCCTGTGTGGCCTCTCTGCTGCTCCTGCCTCCTCCCCTCTCCCAGCTTTTGTTCTTCTGTGCTATTTAATCTTTGTAATCTGCCCTGTCTTTCTCACACCTGAAGAAGGCTTCACAGCCGAAACATTGAGTTTTCTCTCTTCTCTTTTCAGTATGGAATAAACCTATTACTTGTTCCTTTGCAGACTACACATGCTGACATAGTTTAGTTCAGGTGGGTAGCTGCTTCAATATACATTTGTAAATGTCAATTTAAAACTGTAAAAATAGTAAGATTGTAACTCCACTTTAAAACGTGGCAAGAAATAGACACATGGCAGGCTACACCCTGGAAAGGACACCCGTCCATCCCAGGGCAAAGATATAAAAAATAAACATATAGGCAGCACATATCAAGCCTTACAAGAAATCATTAACGCCCTCAACACACACCACAGGTCCATTAAACTCAAATACACCAAGCATGGTAGCCTGATAGACTTCCTAGATACCACCACATACAAGGTTTCTTCCTTCAACAACACAGACAAACTGGACATCAAGGTATTTTTCAAAGACACATTCACACGGCTTACTGCACAAGGATAGCTTCCACCCAAAACATACTTTAAAAGGACTGGTAAAATCACAACTCCTACACTTCCACAAAATCTGTACACAACAACAAGACTTTGAGGAAGCCAAATACACACTCTTCCAAGCTTTATGCCAGAGAAGATACACACAAAGTTTCCTCAAAAATGTGGCACAAACATTTCTAAATAGAAAAACTCCAGATGACAGAAAAATACCCCTCAACACATCACATTCTCAACTCAGCATAAAAACCAACCAAAAACCATGATATTACAAAACACAAACATACTAAGGGAGCACAAAATCATATCTGCACACAGAAAAAAACAAAAACCTTCAGCATTAATTAGTCCAAAGCAAGCTAAAACCTGTGCAAAACAGATCATATACACCAAGAGCCAAACATTTCATAACAGAAAACAATGATCCAAAACAAAGAAACTAAAGAAATCTTCCAGTTGCAAAGGGCATTCTCAGAAAACATCAATAACGCCATCTACAGCATCCAGTGCAAAAAGTGCGGGGTGACCTATGTGGGAGGAACGGGTAACTCCATCCGAACCCAGCTGACACAACACAGGTACATCAGGAACCACGGGACTGGAAAGCAACCCCAACTGGACAGAGATAGAAAGAAAGAAAAAGGAAAGGGAGTGGATCAAAAGACTTAATACTATCTTTACGCAAGACCTGAACATCAGAAAAACTGGGAGGGTTTTAGTCGTTGGAAGGAGAGTGCTCTCCTTGTCCCAGATGGTCCCCTCTTGGACAAAATCTGGGAGAAGGAGCTTTGCTCCCCTCTCCTAACTAGCCAGATCCTACAGGGACTGGAACTCTTCACCATACTAACATGCAACAAACAGAAGAATAACTGAAACCAATCAGCTATGGAAACTCGCACAGCTTGCACAGTCCTACTAGGGAGGAAAACAAAAGACCCTGATTGCCTATTGAGATGTTAATGGTCCATGCATAATCTCCACCAGGGAAAGCAGAAACCCATTCACCAACTGAAACTGCACCTACTCATACAGAAACGTACAGAAGGAACACAGACCATAGGATACAAACTAGCCCCCTAGGAGGAACTACAACACACTGCCCCTTACAAAACAGGATAAAAACAGGCCAGCATGGACACAGTGTTCCAGAACAATGCCTGAAGAAGACCCAGGCAGAAACATAGCGACACACAGAAAGGCAAGATTGTCTTCCTATGGAGCCACAGATTCTACAGAGGTAAAGCTGCCTAACAGTGGAAACCTAACGGTGTCAACGAAGCTTTAGGCATTTAAATGGTAAGTATGGATCAATCCAGAGTTGACAACGCACGCAACCGTACGGTCACCCTCCACACTGCCTACACAACAAACATGTCAAACAGACAGGATACCTTCCAACAAGGAACCAGGATCATCTACAAAATGATCCAAACAGTCCACCATTTACAAAACACAGCAGTTTTATTGGACGGGAGAACCGAGCACCCACCAGCCTACGACGGAAGACCGAGGAACTCAAGCGCCTCATAAAACCTGCCAAGCCACCCAAACTCACATATTTGAAGCTGGTAAGCAATTCCAAAAATTGGCTTCACACCACACTGCAGATCCTCGAAGAGCACTACGAGGAAAATCTGTCATACAACTAGAGGATCTTGAGCTTACCCACTGGGAGGAAGCTTTCACACTTGCTTCCAACTGATCAAAGAAACATTATGGGAGGAAATTGCAGAACACCACCTTTGGACCCTACAGTACACAAGCTATCAATACTGGGTTAGGGAAGGACACTCGGGCAGATCAAATTATCACAGCAGTTTTTAAATTCTACAACGACTTCTACTGGAAAGACTGCGAACAAGACCAAGTAAGAGTTAAGTTGTTTTATAAAGTCATTATTTTAGAGCAAGGTATAATTCTGATAAAAATACAATAAACAATATGGTGAAGCTATTGGAGAGAAAATTAAGGCTCGGTTAAGAAACTGAAACAGTCTTGACTTGTTCCTTTACACAAAAGTTATTTATTTTCAAGAGAGACCCATGAGGATTCCTCTGGTGTGCAAGACCTGCCTGAAGACATTTGACCAGTTTCCTCTTCACCTAAAGAGGGTGTGTATGAAATGAGCCTCAGCAGAGGAGATCAGCAAGTTCCTTCTCCAGGCCAGGAAGGACTTGTTGAATCACCTGAGGAATGGGCAGGTCAGGGATTGCAAGAGCATAGGGCTCATGTGTGGTGAGAATGTGAGACTGGCGGAGTCCATGGACTGTTTTATGTGGAATCCTGAAGACACATCAGCAAGGTAAGATATTTATAATTTATAAGGCTTCTTCTGTTTCATTTCTAACCTTTACCTTTATGTAAGGGTATGTTAAAATGATATACCAGTGGTCCAGATGCCCTGAGCAAGAGGCTGCTGTCCAGGAGGAAGAGATTCCAGAGACTGAAGTGGAAGAGGAAGGGGAAGATGTGAGTTCTGGAGAACTTTCTATTTTTTCCAAATGTATCTTTTGTTTTATACTTGTATTCTAGTTTGTCTTAGAAGTAAAAATGTTTAAATGTGTATTTTGTATTCCTACTGTCCCCCCAGTTCTTAAAAGCCATCAGCAGGCTCTCAGGAAGACGGTGACCCAGGCTGGACTGGACAGAACGCACTCCCTGGATGCTCCTCACCTGGCTGGGTTTAAACAGGACCTTACCAAGGATCTTGGAGTGGCAGATTGCTCTCAGGAGGTATTTATTTTTAAAGGCATTTAAAATTGAGCAGTGATATTTCCATAGCACATGTTTTTACTCCTTAGCTTAAAATTCACCCATGTGAAATCTCAGCCATAAACATAGTGACTCTACATTTGTCAGGTAGAAAATGTTTCCAGATTCCTGTTTTTATGGATCCATCTGCATCTTCCTTAAACTTTGTAAAGGGCCTATCCAAAACAACAATTATTGTAACCAAATGAAGACCACTGGACTGTCTCACCAAATCATTGCTAATTATATTAAGAACATAAACCATTTTTTGGGCTACATCCTAAATGATATCAGTGTGAAAGTAGAGGATCCCAGCCTGGCTAACCTCATCATCAACTTCCAAAGTATCCTAAAGGATATTCAGAAGAAGAACAGTAAGAATGTTGCCAAGAGATTACTAAAAATAGGTCATTTTCATTTTAAATCTTCTTTCAGTTGTACTTTTAATCTGAATACAAAAACAAGTTGATGAATATTAATTTCTCCCACAGATATAGACAGTTGCAGAGTCCAGAACCAAGTACGAAGGATTGCTGGAAGGTGTTGATGGTTGCAAAGAGAGATGTGTTGCACAGACTGGGCAAGACATCACCTTGCCTGAGCAGCTTCTTGTACTGTATTACCTGCAGGCCTTTCTCCAGCTGAAGCACCTGTAGCACCCAGGGGTGGTAAAGAACATGACAGTAAGAATACTTTCATACAACAAAAGTAAGAAATTACATATATGGGATTTTTACAGTTTGGTGTATTCAGTTTTATTTTCTCGCTATTACAGGTTGAGGAATGGGTGCAAAGAAAGTGTTGTTTCAACAAGTGGGCACAAAAATGGTCATAATTCCTGTTAAAGAGCACAAAACCTCAAACAACAGCTGGCTTCCTTTGCATTGAGTGAAGAAGAGGAACATGCAAGTTGATGGCTACATTGATATACCCATCCACTCAATTCAGGGTTGTGGTAGAACTGGAACCATCCTGGCAAGCAGTGGATGCAAAGTACTGTATCACCCATAATGTGACACCAGTCCATCACAGGACTCACTCACACCATGGCCAATTTTCATAGAAGCCAATTAAAATCCATGTTAATACCGAACAAAAGACCTCCACCTGCATAGCTCCAATCATGTACGGTATTTAAGAAAATCTGGAATGTACCTTAATTGCATTTTATTTGTGTTTTATCAGCCGTTTCATCTTTACTTCACTAAACTGCGCTGTAATGCCCAAGTCAGCAGCTGTGAAAGGAGATGGAGAAGATGGACTGGTCAGCCAATGTATCAACAGTGTCTGAAGTGCTTGAGAAGTGGAAGCCCAACACAGGACTGCCACCAAATGACATGCAAATTAAAAAGTTGATAAAGTATCAAATCTGGGAAGGCCTGAGCATCACTGACGATCCTGTGAAGGGGAAGAAGTTTGTGACTTCCAGGTGTTTCCAGAAGGGAGAGGTGTTGTGTGATTACAACGGCAAGGTCATCACAAAGACAACTGCTGAAGCTCACAGATGACAGAGGGAGACATGAGATGTCTTTTCTTTTCAGATGAACCTGCACAAAAACTGTGCATTGATGCTCGTGAAAAACACTGAGCCTGCCTCCTGGATAAGGAGCCTGTAGTGGTTTGATGGGTTTACTGAGACAATTATCAATTGTAGCAGTAATCACGAGGTTGTTCGTTGGGGCTTTTAGAAAATCAATCGTCAGAACAACTAACAACGCACACACACGGGTTCAATACACGAGATACATTTATTAATATAAACTGTGCACCAAACATATACTAGTCTGCCTGGATACAAGCGGCAGACCTTACTGTGAGGGTTATCAATATACAAGGTATATAATCTCGAAGAGATGCAAACACAAAGAGATACACAACAGAGAATATATTTCAATATATATCGTTCGGTTACCGAATCGCTAATCAGTGTTATTACCCACTGTTACTCTAAACTCGGAAGTAAATACATTACTCATGAATTAAATTGATAACAACTTGTGTTGAGGTACAATTGAATTCTCGAGACGCAATGTAGAACATGGGGTTTACTTATCCATTGTGTATGGATTTGGAATTTCCCGGCACGAACACCAAACCAGCTGACAGGCTCTGTTGCAGCGGTTGTCCAATGGGCGTTGTGTCGGCGTCCTCTGGCTACCGGCCAACCAGTCGAGGTGCAGCTCGGAGTAGGAAGGGCGGAGGAATCTGACTGTGGCGCACAGGGCAGTCGTTGCTCCGAGGGGATCTACCAGCTGGCTAGTAGAAAGTCTCTATGCACAGAGTGTGACCGCGAGTCCTCACAAGTCACTCTTTTGCCTGGGAAGAAACTGGTTCGTTCCCGGTCCAGCGCTGCTTCTGAATAAGCTATTCAGGTTGTCGACGAGGGTCCAACTGTAGGCTGCCGTTGATCAAGCGGAGCATTCACGTTGGTAGAATTCTGAGTACGTACGGGATCCTCGGCCTCGCGCTTAGAACAAAGTCCAAGTCCTTTTGCAGACAACAGCAGTTGTCACGTGATTGTCTCTGAGGATGCGCGAAAATGGCCAAGGAGAGCTCAGAACTGAGCTTGCGCTCCCTTTTTGATCAAGACCCAGATGTGTGCTGATTGGTTGAGAGTTTGGCGGGCATTGGAGACCAACGTGGTATTACCACGCCCTGCCAGTCCCTGATTGGTTGGTCAAGGTGAGATATAAGTCACTTACTCTTGACACTTAGGAATGCAGTCCAGATGTCCATTCGGCACTCCCTAGACTGATAGGCGCCAATGGATGATCATTGATCATGATAGCCAGGCTTAGCTAATGGCATCCCCGTCTGGGAGCTTGCTTCTTATCAAAAGAAAAACATCTTAAATCAACTTGCATGAATTCTTTCTCTGTGGTTGCACCACAGAGATGGAGGGTGAGATGGGGCCTCCTTTAGGAGCATACCAACGCTTAATTCTGTCTTATTAACAAGCATTGCCGCTACATATCCCCCCTTTTTGAAGGTCACGAGGTCCTGAGGCGTTGTTGCCTTCAAAACAAAAACAGAGTTAAGTGATGTTTGTTGTACCACGGTGGGTTCTACCTCTCGAGAATTTGTACAGGAAATAGTGTTGGAAAGAACATTGCGTATACCTGCTCTCAGTTATAAGGTACCTAGGAATGAGGCATTGGGCATCATCATTAGCCCTAGACCTTAAACTTCCGGCAGTTCACTATCAGTATCGGATAGCTCTGCAGCAGGCAGACGTTTGGGAGTGGTTACCTGATTTCGGTGATAAACCATTGCTCCCTTTGTCTCATTCAAACTACCCCACAAGGCTTTGATACGAGAGAACAGCATCCAACACATTACCCCAGCCATGATCCAGCTACCCAGCAGCAGTGTCAAGATGACCACGTTTATTGTTCCTAGCGCCCCAGAGGATCCACAACGACTGTGCTTGGGACCTACCAGTGTAGTTTTTAAGTTTGTGTCGTTAAGAACAAATTCGACTACCTGTACACCCTCAAGACTTACTGTCTCTTGGATTCTCTCATCCAAGTCAACGCTGTGTCCTCTGAAAGCGTCCACAATCTCGAGTTCCGTTTCATACAGTTCTGACTCCAGGTGATACAGTGCTAAATCGTTGAGATGCACTATAGCTCCTTCAGGAACTTGTAGAGAAACTGTTTGGTTGGGTAGCTGCACTTCGGTAGCTGTATCATGCCTGTCATAGGTTATTGTAACCGTTAACTGTGGTGTGCTGACCAGCCATTTCTTTCCCACCTGCTCAACCTGGGGTTCATTAACCTCACTTTTGCTCGTCACTGTGGCCTTACACTTTTCAGTGGCAGCCCCCTTTCTGATACCACACAACCTCTGAGTTGTGTCCCTAAGGAATGGCTTACTCGGGCATACCCAGTGGATATCCTTGGTTGATATACACAGTTCCAGGTTTGGAACAAGATACAAATTTGGATCATCCTCCTGGTAAGCTACGAGCGGTGGGGTGGTCAACTTCACATGCATGTCTCCCCTCCAGAAGCCAACGTTCGATATAGACTTGAGTCTATAGATATCCTTGCTACTCACGATGGGAAAGTTCAACAGGAAACCTATTTCCTTGGCTTCGGGGTTGACATGTATAGGAATGGCACTGCCTAGACTGTATGCAAGATGTACCTGCAATGGCTGCACCATCTCGGAAGTGGTTGTCTTCAGTACTTCTTCTACTAAGGACAGTGGAACCAAGTAGGTTGGAATCTGTCCCATGGCTAGGCTAGTTACCGTGGCACTAAGCTCCCTAAGCAAATCCTGCATCAGCATCCTGACCTGTTGCACGTAAGCATAATCCCACTGTAACACGTCGACAATCCTGCCCACGGTGTGGAGGGTGTTATTTAACACTGCTGCATGAAGGTTTACTGCTAATATTGTGCCCTGGAAGGTTTTCCCTAGGCTTTCCAGCCGCTGCTGCTGTTGATACAGCCTGTCCTGAATTTCTGGCATTTCCTTACGTAACCCAGACACCTGCCTTCTCAGGGTGGTCAGGGTGACAGTGTTAGCAGCAAACAGACCAGCTGAAAATAGCGAACCCACAGTGGAGGCCGCAGCAATCAGACCCCCCAAGAACCTTTTGGGGCGGCTGAGGCCTGTCATCTCCTCCTGGCTGACTGTTGCCTTCCTCAGCTGGCGGAGCATGTGTATAGTGTCTAGCTGGGCATGCCATACAGCATCCTTAGCCCACTGCCTGCCATGATAGGACACCCTACTGTTCATGTTGATGTGCTTCCGAAACACATCACTTGGGTCCAGCCGCACATACACTCGCTGAGTATGTGTTCTGCAATTTGTTAACAACAATCCGGGAGCGTCCTGCAGGACTATGCTGGTAGGAGGACCGGGTTCCACAACTTCAAGGGGCTGTGTCGAGGCGATCCACAGCACTGTCAGGACCAGCCGTGGCAGTTTTAGGATTCCCATTCTGGAACACAGATGAGGCACATGGTACAGTTCCACTATAATTTTGAATATATTTTCCTAGGAGGACCTACACTACAGTACCTAACTACCTGCAGCTACAAAAGGGCACCCCCCTCTTGATCGGGTTTAGACTTTTAACCCTATTCTGTGTCCTCCGGCGCCATTTGAGGTGGGCGATACAACCGGAGGTGGTTGCGATGCACCCACTTGTAGACCAGAGATTGCCTTCCTTTTTCAATCCGAATTCGATAAGCTACCGGTGATACCTTATCGACATTCTCGTGGGGTCCTGTCCAACTGGGTAAGAACTTCCGGGCCACCCCTGTGGGTTTGGCAAATTGGAAGTACAGGACCTTGTCTCCTACTTGGAGTTCCTGGTTAACTGCCTTTCGGTCATAGTATGCTTTCCTACCCTCTGCACTCCTTCCCAGATTGTTCTGGGCAAAAGCAAAGGTTGCCTGCAGATGTGCTCGCAAGTCTGACACATACTGATGGGCCGTAGCAGCCCCCGTCGTGCTCAGGTCCTCCACCCCATAAAGACAGTGTAGGGGAAGAGTCATCTTCCGACCTGTCATCATCTCAAAAGGTGGGACCCCTGTAGAGCAATGGGGCATGGCTCGGATGGCCATCAGAACCAGGGGCAGCTTAATGTCCCAGTCCCTACTGCTGGGGGAGACAAACTTTTTTAACATACTAACCACCGTTCGGTTTGCCCTTTCTGCCTGGCCCGAGGATTGAGGGTGGTAGGAGATATGCAACTGGGCCTTGACCCCAAGCATATTCCACAGGGTTGCCATTACTGTAGCTGTGAAATGGGTTCCCCGATCCGAGTCCACGGTCAGGGGGAGTCCCCATCGACTGAACACATGGTTCACCAACAGCACTGCATTTGTCTCTGCCGTGTCGTTGGGTGCTGGGAGGCACTCAATCCATTTTGTGAATGCACACGTAACAGTGAGGAAATATTTGTTCCCTCTGGATGACCTCACCAGCGGCCCCACCCAATCCATTTGTAGATTGGACCAGGGGAATGTCATGCCCTTTTTCTGGAGTGGTGCACGGTGCAAGGGCCGTGATGGTTGGAACTGGCTACACGTCAGACACCCCTTTACATACGCGGCGATGTCTTGGCCCATGTGAGGCCAGAATGCCACCTGCTGGATAGTGTCATACGTGGCCTTGATTCCCCGGTGGCCCCCACAGGGCTCGTCATGAGCGTGTTGGATCATGACCCCCCGATGGCAGCGGGGAACTACCCACTTTGGGACACCTTGTGCAACTGGTACACAAACCAACAACCCCTTTATAATTTTTAGGTTGTCTTTCACCTCTGCCAGCTCCTTCAGCTCCGGAGACTGGCTCAGCACCTGCTCCGAAAGAGGTTGACGCACTGGGTCAGCGATATGCTGATACATTTGCCCAATTGCTGGGTCCTGTTTCTGCATTTCCGCAAGATCGGTGTTAAAACCCTGTGACCCAAGCACTACAGATTGAGGGTCAGCTCCGACATCCTGTCTAGCCCTGCTTCGGGTGACCGCCTTGACCTCAGCCACGGTTTCTGGGGGTAGCCATTCCTGCTGGAACTGCCAGGGTTCACCCTCTAAGGCGCCAGATTTGGCCAGCCGGTCGGCCTCATCATTCCCGTCTTTGTCAGGTCCCTTCACCTGGGAGTGTCCCTTCACCTTCCTCCAGTAAACCATCATTCCAGCCTCGGTCGTGAGCTTGTCACTGGCCAGGAACAACTCTTTGTTCTTTACTTCCTTGCCCCGGGCATTTTTCATGCCGTTACCCTTCCAATACGGAAGATGGGACACGAAGCTATGTCGGGCGTAGTTCGAGTCACTACAGATGACAAATTGTTTAAGGCCATTTGTCAGGGCCTGCTGGAGGGTGATCAGCACCCCAGCTACTTCCGCATACTGACTAGTCTTTGGTCCTAGCTTATAGCGGGTCGGCCCACAGGGAGTATTGTCTTGCCAGACTACTCCTACCCCTGCTAGCACCTGCTGTTCGTGGCGAAAAGAGCAACCGTCAACATAGGCCATGGGTAAGCCCTGGCCCATGTTCTCATCGTAGTACCGATGATTGTTCGGTAGCTCAGCAGCGGGAATTGTTTCTGGAGCTTCCATGTCAGTGTCACAGCCGTGACACACTTGGCCCAAAGCCAGGCCCTGTCCCAGGTACATTCTCTTGCTCTGTGCATAACGTACCTCTATCTCATAGCCTTGTAGGGCCATCATCCATGCCACAATCCTGCTATTTGACACCCTGCCCGCTTTCAGTTTCTGGCTATGCAGGAATGTCACAGGTTGGTGGCAGGTTTCGATGATGATCTTTTGTCCCCCTACATAACTACGGAAGTGTTCTACCGACCAGACCGTAGACAACAGGGCCTTCTCGCAGTCCAAGAACTTTTGCTCCACTGGGCTCAGGGCTCGACTGGCATACGCCACCACCCTTCGTTCTTGGTCATATTCCTGACTCAGAGCAGCCCCAAGGCAGTGCTCTGAGAACCCTGCTTCAAGGTAGAAGACCTTATTTTTGTCAGGGTAGGCCAAGCACGGCGCACTACCGAGTCTGCGCTTCAGCTCCATCACAGCCTGTTCTGAGGAAGGTCCCCACTCAAAGGGCACGTCTTTCTGCAACAGCTTGTGGAGGGGCCTTGCTATTTCAGCGTAATCCTCAATAAACTGCCGGGAATAATTACATACTCCCAGAAAGCTGCGCAGTTCAGACAGGTTAGTGGGCGACCTCATATTCTGGATAGCTTGGACTCTGCTGGACTGTGGCTGTATGCCTTGGGCTCCAACCAATAGACCCACGTACTCCACTTGGGTCTTACACCACTGTCCCTTAGCCAGAGACAGTTTGGCCCCTGCACGGGAGAGCTGGGTCAACACATGCCTGATCTCGGCCATGTGTTCTTCCCAGGTCTGACTCCGCATCAGAATATCGTCCACATAGACCAGGTTGCCCCTGGCGGCTGCATCACTCATGGCTTTGTGCAGAAATATGTTGAACTCCGCTGGGGAGTTGGAATACCCAAAGGGGCATCGATTCCAGGTGAACTGCCTGTTTCCAAAGGAAAAGGCCAGTTTGTACTGGTCTGTCGGTTCTACCTTAAGGGTCCAGAACCCATTGGCCACATCCACTGTGGTGAAATATTTCGCTGTTGTCACCTTGGCTAACTCCTGATCTAGGTAGATCATTGGCCATCGTGACAAAGGAACCTGTTTATTCAGCTGCCGGTAGTCAATGGTCAGACGCCACTTACCATTGGGTTTCAGCACCGGCCACAGTGGGGAGTTATAAGTGGAGTTACACTCCCTTATGATCTGACGCTCTAGTAGAGCATCCAACGTCTGCTTTATGGACTCGTATGCCGTGAGGGGAATGCGATACTGCCTGACATAGGTTGGGCGGGCGCCAGGGGCCGTAGGAATGCGCATTGTGTGCAAATCCGTCACCCCGCAGTCGTAGGCGTCCCGTGCAAACACTTCCTGGAAATCCTGGAAGATCTGACGCAGCTGCTTTCGCTGGCTTTCCGTTTCCAGGGCATCTGCCTTACCAACCTGTTCCTGTACCTGCTCTAGGAACCCCGCTTTTGACGGCATGGCGGTATCCCGGGTCGCACTCTCGGCTGAGTGGTCCGTCGGAACACCTGCGTGTACTGTATACACAACCATCTCATCCTTATCGCTAAGGTCCACTCTGCACACTTCCTGGTTGCAGAATCCCTCTATTGGCATAATTGCAATCATCCGTCGGGGGTAGGTGTAGTACACCAAGGGACCAGGGAGCTGCCCCAGTACTGGGATGGCCAGTTCGAAATCATAGAAACCATTGTCAATTACCAGTCCCATGTCAGTGCGAGCAGGGATTTTGACATCTTGTTTTGCTATGTTTTGCACCAACAGGCAGGTGGCTCGGCCATTCCGTTCCAGTCTGGGGGTACCACAGACTGCTAGGTTCAGTCTGATAAACTGAGCTGATGGTTGGAAGAAAACCATCTCAGCATCCATCCTCTGTCCCTTCTTTAGGACAAGGCGTACCGGAAACCCTGCTGTTGACGCAGGAACGATCAGGTCCGATTCGTTTACTACCTGGCAGGCCTGAGGAATCGTCTGACCTGACCGAATGTTCTCGGGGTCGCCGCTTAGAGAGTGGGCATCTGGGTTCACCCGTGTCCACAGCACACTGTTTACTGTGTCCAGCTGGGCGCCCAGTCGAACCAACAGGTCTGCACCAATACAGACCGAATGGGTCAGCTGAGGTGCTACCTGGAAGTAGTGAGCAAACTTCCTTTTTCCGATGGAGATGGAAGCTGCACAGCTTCCTTTGCTCCAAATGGACCTATGAGGTGGGGGTGCCCACCACAGAACCTGTGATTGCGTCACCAGGGTCACCTGACGGCTTCGCGACAGGTCCTCGAACAGACCTTCACTGATTATGGACTTCTCAGAGCTGAGGCTGAGAATTACATCATCAACCTGCACTTCTGCCACCTGGACCCCTCCCACCACCATGGGGTGGTAGTCCTGGTCCCCCTGAGGTACCAGGGCGCACAGAAAGGACTCCCATTCATTACCGGACAGGGAGATTCACTCTTCTTCAGGGATGAAAAAGGGGTGTGCTTTACCTGGCGGGTCAAGCAGCTGCTCGGAGCACTGCTCCTGTAGTTGGGAGACCGTGGGAGTGCTGGCCTGGGCAGGACTTCCCTGTAGTTTTGGAAAGCAAGAAGAGGCATTTATTTCTCGTCCAGAGGAACCAGGAGGATCCTCCAACTCAGCTATAGTGTTCAGTGGGCACTGTGTGATCACAGCATAACCACTGAACCCCCCTTTTTGCTGTATGACAGGCTTAGGGTTTTTGACCTGAGCCCACAATTTTCCACGCTGGCAGTCCACCAGAGGCTCCAGCCTGTCAAGCAGGTCTTGGCCAATGAGTAGTGGCTCTGTTTTAAACCTAGAGATGTAAACAGGATGCACCACGTTCATTGGCCCGAACCTAAGTGCCACCCACACTCGGTGTTTGATCCTGGCATGATCCTGGGTATAGCTGGAAATATCTATCTTACACGGTTCTACCTTAAGTCTGATGCCTTTTCCTTTCGCTACTCGTTTGAGTTCGCTGAGTAGATCGGCTGACATCAAACTAATTTCAGCCCCAGTGTCAATCAGTGCTTCTCTATCTAAGACGTTTTCAAGAGAAACCTTGATATAAATACGCCTTGCTTTGCCTTTCTGGCTGAGATTCCCTAAGAATTGTTGGAAGCCTGCCTTTTCTTTGACTTCAGGGGCGGGGTCAGCGCCCAACTCAGAGTCACAGCCTTCTTCTAGGCAGGAACCCTCCCACCCAATCAGATAGACTGAGGGAGGGGTTTGGGATGGATCCCCGCCTCCTCCAGTGGGAGGGGGCGTGGTCCCCCTAAGCTCATTCACGCTTCCGGCATTCGGTGCGGAAGGTTTACCCTGTCCTGATCTCTCAAGCAGGGCTTGTTCAAGCCTGGCCAGGCGGGTTGCAGTCGACTCCCTTCGTCCAGCCTTATGATAGGCTCTGCCTGTGGCCTTGCCTTCCCCGTAGCGCTCACGGCGGCTCTGACGCTTAGTGCGGTCCTGCCTGCCTATTTTGCACCGGGGCTTAGCGGGCTCAGGAACCTCAGCTCCCTCGAGCTGAGGCGAGTCGTCAACCCTGCTGGCTTTAGTGGCGAACACGGCCGTTTTAGCAGGTTTTCGCTCTGAGGAAGCAGAGACTTCAGCTCCCCAGGCTTTTTGAGCCAACCTTCTAATGTCAGCCATTTTCATAACTTTTGCATCAGTGTGCATCACAATCATTTTCCTGACTGAGGGATGCAGATTAGCAATGAATAAACCTTTGAAATTCACGTTCTCTTCGCAACCCTCTTCATTCCGCCCTGCAAAATAAGTGCGCCTAAGCCTCTCATAATAGTCGCGAGGTGCTTCAGCTTCTTCGTTCTTAATATGGTGAACAGCGGCCACGGCAGCTATGGGATCAATAAAAGCCGAAAAATTCTCCGATCATTGCCTGACACAGCTCCTCAAACCTATTACAGACCTCCGGTCCTTGTTTAGACATCCACTCGTGGACCGCTCGGCTGGTAGTTTTCCTTACTAACATAGCCTTTTCCTGTTCGGACGCTTCGGGCATAAACTGCAAAGTATATCTCAGCTCATCGATGTAGGTTTCCACATTATTCCCTGACACTGACGGGTCAAACCTTTCTACATCTTTGGCTAACTGCCTCGGGGAGTGGAGGTTAATTTTTATGGTTTCTCCGTGGGCAGGGGGACGGCCGTGATCAGGAGCAGGGGGTCTATGCCTGAATTGCATCGCCCTTGCGTCTCGTGCAGGACTCGGCGATCTCCCCCATGCCGATCCGGCCACAGACCCTGGCTGGGAGAAACCTCCTCCCGGTGCGCTGGGTGAGCGCTCCGGGCTGCTAGGTGGGCTGGCCTGCAAGTGGAATCTTGCCTGTTTTGCTTCCAGTACGGCAGCATCTAACTCCTTTTGCTTTTTCTGGCTGAGCTCATTTAAACTCTCAATTTCTTTTTCTTTTTCTTTCAAGCTTGCTTCCAGGTCTCTCCTAGCTACCTCAGCCGCAGTTTCTCTAGCAGACAGGTCATCTAATTTACCTAAAACTTCCCTGAGTCTGTCTTCACTTTCCTCATTTTTCACTCTCTTTTCTCTGATTATATCCAACAACTCAACTCGCTCCGCCTTATATCTTTCTAGCTTTCCCTGAAGCTTTTGAGCTCGGACAAAGACAGTTCCAGCTGTTTAGCTAGATTTAAGGCGAAACTAGATAGGACCTGAACTGCGTTCACGGACCCTCCTGTGTTAAGCTGGTTCGCTACCATAGCTACTAAATCTACTTGCAGCTTCTCAATATCATCAAAGTTCAACTTTTCGATACCGCTCCAGTAACCAGGATTGTCGTCGCTAGAAATAGTACTTACAGTATAAGCGACTCCACTTCAGACATTTTAGCAGCCATTGTCATTACGTCAGAGAAACTTTAGGAGTATTACTTGTTTTTCCTTTTACCAAAATACAGTATGGAATCTAAACACCCGAGCAGATGGATTTCCAATCAGCACGCGTTACACTAAACGCTAGAAAACAGGGGGATTTCTTTACGCAGTTATCAGCACACCCGGTATTCGCGTATAGAAGCTGCGAGCTGTGCTGAACTTGAACTCACAGCAACATCAGTTATTCTGTGCGATTGATTCTTATTTCATTCTAAACTAGCCCGCACAGGGACGCCATTAAATGTAGTGGTTTGATGGGTTTACGGAGACAATTATTAATTGTAACAGTAATCACGAAGTTGTTCGTTGTAGCTTTTAGAAAATCAATCGTCAGAACAACTAACAACGCACACACACGGGTTCAATACACAAGATACATTTATTAATATAAATTGTGCACCAAAGATATACTAGTCTGCGGCAGACCTTACTGTGAGGGTTATCAATATACAAGGTATATAATCTCGAAGAGATGCAAACACAAAGAGATACACAACAGAGAATATATTTCAATATATATCGTTCGGTTACCGAATCGCTAATCAGTGTTATTACCCACTGTTACTCTAAACTCGGAAGTAAATACATTACTCATGAATTAAATTGATAACAACTTGTGTTGAGGTACAATTGAATTCTCGAGACGCAATGTAGAACATGGGGTTTACTTATCCATTGTGTATGGATTTGGAATTTCCCGGCACGAACACCAAACCAGCTGACAGGCTCTGTTGCAGCGGTTGTCCAATGGGCGTTGTGTCGGTGTCCTCTGGCTACCGGCCAACCAGTCAAGGTGCAGCTCGGAGTAGGACAGGCGGAGGAATCTGACTGCGGCGCGCAGGGCAGTCGTTGCTCCGAGGGGATCTACCAGCAGTCCGGCTGGCTAGTAGAAAGTCTCTATGCACAGAGTGTGACCACGAGTCCTCACAAGTCACTCTTTTGCCTGGGAAGAAGCTGGTTAGTTCCCGGTCCAGCGCTGCTTCTGAATAAGCTATTCAGGTTGTCAACGAGGGTCCAACTGTAGGCTGCCGTTGATCAAGCGGAGCATTCACGTTGGTAGAATTCTGAGTACGTACGGGATCCTTGGCCTCGCGCTTAGAACAAAGTCCAAGTCCTTTTGCAGTTGTCACGTGATTGTCTCTGAGGATGCGCGAAAATGGCCAAGGAGAGCCCAGAACTGAGCTTGCACTCCCTTTTTGACCAAGACCCAGATGTGTGCTGATTGGTTGAGAGTTTGGCGGCATTGGAGACCCACGTGGTATTACCACGCCCTGCCAGTCCCTGATTGGTTGGTCAAGGTGAGATATAAGTCACTTACTCTTGACACTTAGGAATGCAGTCCAGATGTCCATTCCCCGTCTGGGAGCTTGTTCCTTATCAAAAGAAAACATCTTAAATCAGCTTGCATGAATTCTTTCTCTGTGGCTGCACCACAGAGATGGAGGGTGAGATGGGGCCTCCTTTAGGAGCATACCAACGCTTAACTCTGTCTTATTAACAGGCATTGCCGCTACATGTGTATGTCAAGAACTTGAGTGAAATTATTGCAGATCTGATGTTTTCAGATCAGAAAAGGAAGCCTGGGGTTTCTACAGTGTGTATTCCAAAATACAGCATGTTTTGCACAGAATCTGTGGTAACACCATCCCACTGATTACGCAGGCAAATTTTTTTGCCCTGCTTGATCGGATCCCCCAGTGTGGTTCGCATGGCTTTAGACACGGGGAGCGGAAGGGGGTTATGAATGCTTTTTCAGATGCCGCAAAGTTTCTCAGCAATGTTGGGGTGGTGGTTACGTGTACCAAACTAATTTTCCGCACCAACATTTAATTGTTGAATGCAAACAGGAGCCGGTAACGCATGTGTGCTGCGTTGTTTCAGTGTTTGAAAACCCCCAGTTGAAATAAAGCGGTTCACATTTCACATACTTGCAAACTGGAGTCTGTACCTTGTGTAAAAAGTGCTGCTGCGCTGTTTCTGTGTTTGAAAACCCCCTGTTGAAATAAAGCAGTTCACATTTCACATACTTGCAAACTGGAGTCTATAACTTGTGTAAAAAGTGCTGCTGCGCTGTTTCTGTGTTTGAAAACCCCCTGTTGAAATAAAGCGGTTCACATTTCACATGCTGTTTGTCCGTGAGACTTTATGCAGTCAGTGTTTGTGTGTGTGCTTACACCCCTGCTGCTTTTGAGAGACGGCTTGTGCAGCGTATAAGCAGCCTGGCCGGACAACCACTTGACCACCCGGCTCGCGGCCCACACCAGACTCCCCACACACCGCCGTAACTACCCGATTTCCTAGGGTTATAATAGAGCGCACTCAACCCCGCGGCAGACATGGTCCCCTTCCAAACCAATACACACTTTCACACACCTAAAGCGAGGGATGCACCGCCTTGGGGCTTTGGGACCCTGAGGCTCCGGACCGACCGGCCGGGGGGAGGCAGGAGTTCCGACCCACACCATTGGCTCCTGAGGGGGCGGGACATGCACAAATAACAACACGCCATTGGCTGGCAAGGGGGCGGACAGCCAACCACCGCGGACGACCATTGGCTGGAAAAGGGGGCGTGGTACCTGTCAAAAGTTTGACGAAAGGTGTCGCTTTATACTACTCATGCTGATCGTCTTATAAATGCAAAAGAAACTTTTAAAGCTGATAAAGTAATTTGCATGTGGCTACAAAATCCCCGGAAGAGAGATTTTATCAGTTGCACATAATCTGTATTTTTTACTTTTTGTTCAGCACTGGAAATATATTTTTTTAAGTTTTCTTAAGAAGATCTCATGAAGTATTGCCAGGACCTACCTTTAGCACTCAATAGCGATATTAATGGAGTAGAAATGTAAGATAAATTGATGATCTGAGCTAAAATAGTCCTTACGCGCCTCCTGTAACAGTGTTCGTATTCATAGCAAGTAATATTCTTTTTCAACCCCAAACGTTGCTATTGCATTAAGCTTTGTGCGACCATTAGAGGTTTTGGTAGCTTCTGGAGAGAGCACTTTTCCAAACTGAAACCTATAAGAACATTATTCAAGGTACACCATGTCCCAGAATCGTTCATCGGGACTAGGATTAATATCAATGGAAAGTACTTCAAGATTTAACTGAAATATTAAAAGAATAGGAAAGCATTTAAAATAGAAAAAATCAGTTCAGATGATATTTAATTTTTGAGAAATGGGCACATACTGTACATCAGCTCGGTGAGCAGTGTGAGGTGCTCTCCTGGAGATGATGTTAAATTAGTTAAAATCATGTGATAGTTGAAAAAGCTTAATACTTAGTGAAACAGCCAGCACAAATGGTTGCGTTTGTGATTATGTCACTTCTCTACTATAGCAGCGTCGATAAAAGACCCTCTGAAAGCAGTAAAGCACTGCACAATTGAATTCGTTGCTATTTGGAGAAATCCACAAACTCATGTTTTTCATGTGCTTTAAAAGACAGCCATACTCACCGACAAAATAACGACACTGTAGCTGATTTTTTCCGAAGCACAGTTGGCCTTTCTGAGCCAAATGATGAAGCTCACCCAGTGAATACTATAGCAGAAGGTGGAGGAAAGTGCAACTTTGTAACTACTGCAACCACAGGAACAACTGCAAGAAGCAGAATCAATATCCCATCGAATGGTGGTGTTGTCTGAGGTACGAGATGTGAACGTGCAGAGAATCCCACAATCTCTTCAAAACTTGGACAAAGTATTTCTGATGGAGCGCTGTGCGCAAAGATTGAATAAGCTTTGCTCCTGCCGATGATTCTGCGTGAAAAAGCACAGCATTCAAGTTTCACAGACAAATGCACCATGCCTACAGAACCAATTTTAAAAACAATTGCGGCACACTACGATTCACACTGACTCAAAAGTGATCACGGCAGATGTTGTTCCCTGCATAATGCTGAAGGGACCAAAGAGCATTGCTGTTGGGAACACAAAATGAGGCTTTTTTATGTCTTGATGTTAAGCTGACAAAGACTATCTTGAAACACCTAGTTCAGTCTCTCGACAGACTGTCAAGCAAAGCTTTTACCCATTGAAGTCGCAATAGAAGGAAGGTCTTAACCCACCAACACTTAGCAGCGGCAAGATTCAAACCTAACCCAGCGAAGAAAATGGAGCACAAACCCAGCACAGACCACCCAGCCACACTCCCAACACCTTACTCTTTTGGAGAACGTCGGGTTGGTTCAGCTCTTGTTGTGCGACGCGTGGAAATGACTGCATCTTCGTTTTCCGAGATGTTTCCTATCACATCTTTGTCAGCTCTGAATATAGTGCTTCTTTGGAGCAGGCTTCAGACCTTTTATTTTATTTATAAAGGAGGGCGCATTCAGGAACATGTAATTCCTGATTTAGAAATGCTTTGGGCGGTGTGTTTTATATAATGCAGAAACAGTATTCTGATTGTATACTGTAGACCTGTGTAGCAATCATACTGGACGTGACTGGGATTCTGAAATGTTTCTTGAAAAGGTATTCAGGGCTGCTTGAATCTATAATAAAAAAGTGACCCAAAACTTCCAACCTTCCAATCACTGATGTCACTGTCCCTAAACCTGTACGTGATGTTTTGCTGATGTGCAATGTGCCTTTACTCCTGTATTAAAGATGACCTCTGTTGTTGGGCGGAGTTGAAGGAGAACTAACTGCACAGAGAAAGTACGTCACGATAAAATATTTCTGCGCATGAAACACATCAATCGTTCAGCATTTCTAAAATGTTTAATTGAATTGACAAAGAAATCCTCTCCTTAAAGTTCGAAAAGGATTATCTGTTGAGCCAGCAGGCGTAACACTGCAGTTGCCCGTTTCTCACAGGTGTTTGAAGTTGTGGATAACATTTAGCAGGTTTGGCACCGTGGCTTAGCTGGTTAAGACGCCTCACTAAAAACTAGGAGACCCTGGGTGTGAATCCCAGCAGTATCTATTCGTAGACAACAGGCCACTCATTGTCAATATTTATGGAGCTTAATTTAAAGACAACGGGAGAAGCATGAGTTACAGCTTTCTGTAGCTGTTTTATAGAACTACGTATTGGTTGGTTCTGTGGCGCAATGGAGAGCGCATTGGACTTCTAGGCATTGATAGAATGAAGTCATTCAAAGGTTGTAGGTTTGAGTCCCACCAGAGTCATGTATCACTTTGATTCAACCTTTCAAAATCCTCTAGGGATTGGTGTTGATCAAGTCAAATAAAAGACTTCTTAAGAGTTCCAGTTGAAAATGAACCAGCAGCCACAAGAAAGAAATTAGCACTGGACTGTGATCACATTACTCCTGTCCTGGACTCCTTGCACTGGCTTCCTGTCAACTTCAAAATCCTCATGCTCACCTATAAGGCTCTCCATGGGTTGGCACCTCAGAAACTGTCTGGGTTATCTCCCTACTCCCCACCTCACAACCTTTGCTCTTCTAATTCTGGTCTCCTATCTGTCCCCCAGTCCATCTACACTCTATGGGTGACAGGGCCTTCTCCTGTTTTACCCCAAAGCTCTGGATCTTTATCCCCAAGGATATCAGAGAGTCACCTTCTCTAAACTTCTTCAAATCCAGACTCAAAACCCTGTTCTTTAGAAGAGCCTTTAATGAACTATTCTTTACCCCTCTGTTCCTACTGTATTTAATACCACCATCTATTGTCTCCTCTAACTGTGTATTCTCATCCTGCTTATCTTGTGTATTTTTTTAACTTTATTGGTTTCATTCTGTAAAGCACTTTGAAATGCCACCTTTAAAGGCACTATATAATGTAAAGATTATTATTATTATTAATAATAATAATGAACAGTGCATTTAACACTGAGCACATGCGGTCCTTCTTTGCAAAGGATTGCAAAGGTTGGGAATTAGCCTTTCACTCGTGTTGTTGAAGACTGTATCCTGGCTTTGTTGCAGGAAATGTCTGGATGCCATTACCGGATCAAGGAGAGGATCAGGGTTTTGGGAAGTCTTTTTGATGCCTGACACTGTGTGTTTCCTGGTTGTAACGGGTGTCATTCTGGACCTAAACAACAGAGAACACCGTTGAAATCGCTGAACTGCCTAGCAGACACTTTGTCGCCTTCTTCTGACCTGTATTTAATATGATTCTCTGAAAACTTGGCACGTTATATCTGTGCTACCTTTATGGAGGGCACACTCATAATAATCATAGATTTGATCACAAGCATCTAAAAATGAGCATGAGAAAATGACATCACGCTATAAGGCTGAATGGCACAAATTCTCCTGTTACTTCTGCAGCAAATGTGTGTTTTTTGCTTCTTAACACTGAGATAGTTGGAGATATTTGGCAGCAGTGGGATTCCAACTCACACCCCCAAAGAGACTAGAGCTTTAATCCAGCTCTAAATTAAAAACTGGGTGACTTGTAAGGGCTGGTAGGAGAGTAAAGGTATAAATGCTTCTTTTTTGGACAAAGTCTTTATCTACTAAAAGAAGGAAATAAATATTTGATTTTTTTTTCACCAGTTGTTTTGATCAAATTATTGTAACGCAGTGCCATATTAAGGTATGATATGTACATGAACGTCATGTCTGAGTCGATGATGGCAGCTGAGTATCGCTGGATGACAGTTCATCATGAGTGGGTAAGCCTGCATAATGAGGGAGAAGAGATCACAGTGACACTAACCTTCACTGCGCACTGACGCAGTGTCCAGTGACACTAACCTTCTGTCCTACTGTTCTCTGCTAATGTAGAGGGTGAATGTTTATTTAGGTGAATGTAAGGTTTCATTCTTGTAAAATATTTCCAAGCACTTTTTTTGTTGCTTAAAATTAATCTTGTGCATTTGAATGAATTCCGATATTGTCACCTAATTCTATACATTGTTTCATCAGACTAGAACATTTAGAGGAGCTCAATTGCATTTATGAATTGCATAGTGATAGTATTTCTTTCTGTTTAAATTCTTCAGTCAAAAATGTAGAGAAGGTGCTCCTGTTTTCACCATTATAAGAACTGTGATGCACCAGTAATATTTACTCTCATAAAAGTATTGTAATTGTATTGTTCTGTAACAATCTTGAGTGACACAAACCTTCTGTTTTACTGCACTACACTTTCTTCAGAGGCCAGTTCAGCACACAAGGATCCTCAGTCAAACAAACACTGCAATCACTTGATTGTATGCAACTACTATTGTATGCAACGGAGGCGACGTGACAATGAAATCTTAAAGAGAGTCTTCATGAAGGTGTGCGTCGGCAAGCTCTCCACTGGCAATTGACAGGGCTTGTGAAGAAATCAATCTCATTCAACAACCATACAAATTGCACAGCTTAAGGCACATGAAGTGAAATCTGTGAGCTGATTGACATAAAACAATGTCACTTCACATTATCTGCAAAGTTGTTTTGCTTGTCTGACCACCTCTTCCTACTTTACAGTGAGCACATATATTTCAGTTTCTTTCCCCCATGTGGAGATGTATCCACTGGCAAAACTGCTGTCTGATTATTTAAATTATCTGTAAAACTGTTACATGACTTCATCTAATTGTAAATTTATAAGACGGTCTATGAGACATTTGTGAGAGTAGCTGAATCCCAGGGCTGGTATGGAATCACACACAGACAGGTCTTCTGTGTGATCTGAGTCCCACTGCTCAGAGCTACAGACTGGTCAAATGGTCACTATTGTAGACACGACCATCGGACCATCGGCTACAAATAATCAATATACTGATCATAGTGTCACTATTGGTGTTATTACATAAATACTATATATAAATAATAAGATAATTCCACACTCATATGTGTTATAAAACATTTATAAACATTTTGGGAGGCTGACATACAGTAAAGAAAGTAATACTGAAGGGCTGGAAGTCCTGGAAAGTGTTAATAGAACCTTCTTGCTTTCGACCTGGATCAGAGCCCACAACTGCCAGATCAGTGACCCCTGAGCCCAGTTCACAGAGAGGAGAACCAGGAGCTCTTTTATGTCTCTAAGAGGGCTGGGGGGAAGGATAAAAGGGGGAAATGTGACATGAGTCCAGGCTGTTCTGTCTGATATTGTTCATGTAGCAGCACTGATTGTCTGAATATCTTCTGGTTCTGGATTGTGAGGATAGAGAGCAGTACGGAGTTGAGATCCTGTCTGAGTGTGAGTCTGAGCTGTGAATCTGACTGAGAAGAGAATAATGATTTTTTATTCTGCCTGAGAATTTTCCTGAGAATTTTTCCTGAGAATTTTTCTTCTTTTCCAAGTGGTGTTACATCTCCTTCAGATACTCTGCACAGACTGCCAGAGTGAGAGAAGAGGAGAGAGAGATGGACAGATAAGAGCACATACTGCAAGAGACATATACGTCTTGATTTACTTTGAAGCAAGTGTTCATTTCTTTTCTGGAACAAGTTGTTTCTGAACTTCAAGAAATTCATACAACTTCTGAAAGATAAAATACAAATCTTGCTTCTCAGGACAGAAGAAATGCTGCAAAAAAATGCCAGTGATTTGTGAAAAGCAACGGGAATGTGTCCTTGTGCAGCTGTTAAACAAAGGGCTGGTGGGTCAAATACACTCAGGGATGCGCTTCAGATTGTGATGATTTAAACATAATCTCCGCTTAAAATTGAAGGGATTTCTTCGCAAACCCTCTTGAATGTTGCAGGAAATCTTCGTGTTTTACTCGTGTGCAACTACAACAAGTAAACAATTAAGTACCTAAGTCAATGTCCAAGAAAACCATCTTCACGTGTGGAATTTTTCTTTAACTGGCTGTTGGGAGAATTCATTTATACACCCGTTGTATCCTTAGCAAAAATATTTTAAAATTAGAACACAGATTTGTTGGAGAACCTGACAATCCTTGACAATCATTATTAAATAAGCATCATACAAATGTGCGTTGATATTTTTAATATGTACCTTAATTGTAATATATATATACATAATTGCTTTGATATGGATGTTAATTTGAAGGAATTGAGGAAGCTATGAAAGATCGCAGAACAACCAAAGATACACTTGGGCATCTGCTATTGGTAAAGATGAAAGAGTACCTTAAGTGTAAAGCTTGCATACACACAAGAGAAAAAAACAGTTTTAATGCACTTCATTAAACTGATGGGGTGCTTATCAATCGTGCTCAAAGTGTACATAGCAGAGGATGGTTTCGATCCATCGACCTCTGGGTTATGGGCCCAGCACGCTTCTGCTGCGCCACTCTGCTGACAGCTGTTATGGGGTGATTCAACACAACTGCTCTATCTTTGCTTTCTAAAAGTGCGCCCAAGATGAAAAGTCTAAACGGTAAACGCAGACGTCACTTTGAGCACTTGGTCTTTTATAGTACAAAACATCACCCGCTGCTCTACATGGGCGTGTCTTCAATATCGTTGAGAACCAAACCTTCTGCTTTCCGAGGCAACTGATTCTTTCGTCGTTAATTCCCAAATCTTCAATGAGAATCAGTGAAACGAAAATCAAACACATGTACACACTCGCGTCCTAACCTGAAAGAAAAATCTACACCCACTTTATAATACTGAAAATGATTCAGGAAGTACAGCAAAGTACTAAAACCAGCGAATGCATCTGCATACATAAAATGTCAATTTTTCAAAAGTAAAATCTTCAGCTTTGAAAGATTGTCATCCATATATTTTCGTTTTTCTCTTTTTTTTACATAACACGCTTTCGAGAAACAAACTGTCTTTTAATTAAGGCTTCATTAGAAAATGTGTATCTTGGTTTGCTAAGTTAAAATCGGCACATCCCAGTGGGCAAAAGATGTAGAATATACGACTATTAAACGCATACCTTGGACGTGTAAATGTGCTCCGTAACTGGTCTAGAATGAAATTCTAATATACGTATATCGTTATACGTCAATTAGACATCTATGATTATATGTTTATTATACATAAATGGTTGGAGTTCTATTATACGGATAAATTTAGAAGACTATAATACATATATAGTTAAAGGTCTATTATACATCAAAGAAAGATTTGTATAGGTGTAGAAACTAGTAAAATAAAGCCAATGATTTATTTTAGAAATGTATTCTTAAAATATACAATTATTCACACCTGAAAAATATGTAGTTCAAATTATAGATTATATACAATATTGTAATCAACAAATGTCTAATCATCATAAAAAAACACAACTAGTAAACTTCAGTTACAAATTCTAGTAACATGGCAATATATATATAGTAATGACAAACACAAACTAATTACATGAACACGCTAATATTTAACTCAAAACCACATTTCGATTCAAATATAAATTTTAAAATTTACAACTTCTTTATTTCCACGAAAATATTATTAATGTAGCACAAACGCTACTTTATAATAAAGACAGAAAGAAACTGTTTTGTGGCTCATGGTGATCCTCCTCTCGATACTAATGAAATGTTTAATATGATCCCTCGAGAAAAAAAGGAGTCAATTTCCGCCTGGAATGATTGATGCCCCATCAAACATTTTGTAATATCCCTGGAAGTTTATACAGTAGAATCCTGGTTCGTGGCTTAAATTCAAGGTAAACAAGACTAAGGAAACGAGTTGGAAACTTGATGTCGGAGTGGGATTTAAATCACCCGGAACATTTCACTACATTGGGCAGCATGTGCCAGAGAGCAATATCTGACATTCCTTCGATAGCTCAGTTGGTATAGCAGAAGAGTGTAGTAGAATCAGTGGCAACCCTTAGGTTGCTGGTTCGATTCTGGTGCGAAGGAAGGTGCTTTTCTGTACTTTAACCAAAGAGATAAAAAAGCGAATCTGTTTCATTCAGACATTGATCAAAAGCTCAATAAACGACGAAGCAGAGGCTCCTGTTCCGAATTCAGCCCACGTTTGATTGTCTTGTTTTGGCCAAGATCTGATCTTTGAATTAAGGGACTACACTGCAGGCGTTGTAATTCAAAAATACATACAAATGTCAAGTTTTTTTGTAGATATAAAGGTGTTCTCTGTTTTCAAAGGATAGTTACTTAATTGGCATAATGATTTGGTATTGATTTTGTATCGTTGTATTATAAAGTTTGTGCTTTCTGTGTTTTTATCGTATTGTGAACTTATTTTTTAAACAAATGCTTACAAAAGCAAACACGGCACACATCTGTTTATACCAGTGGTGAATTGTACATTTTTATTAAGTACAAGCTACTGTGCCCTTCTGGGAGTATAACAGGTTCGATATAAGTGGCAAAAATATAAAAGGGGAAAATACCCCAGACTGCGTGTAAAGCCCTCGTTGTGACTGTTTTAGATCAAAATGGCGCACTGTGCACGAAATGTTGCAGAACCACAATCTGATATTTTGATAATTATTATTTTAATAATTTGATCAAATTGAGGCCCAGGATCCAAATCTTCAGTTCTGATTTTTTTAAGTGATATCTTTCCTTCCTGTCGTGGAAGTCACAAGATGTGAGCAATTGTTTTTCTACGTTACGATCCAAAGAGCCTCAGACGCACTGTAACCAAACCAGGATGGATTCTGCTGGGAGCCGGACTGAGCTCATTCTCACTCCCTGTGCTAAAAACAGAATTAGCTCTTCCCCGAACATCGTCTACAGCTGCTGGATGGTGCTCTGCGTCCTACTGCTCCGGCAATTACTTTAACGAAAGACAGCTCACTCGGGCGCTTTTAACCTTCTCGCAGCTACGGGCGAGACTGACGCTCGCGATATGAAGCCACCCGCTGGTACACATTCTCTAACTTTCACAATCGCGACAGACTTCACTTTTTAAAAAAAAAGTAGATATAGCCCTGAAAAAAGCATTAGCTTTATCAGTTTTTACATTAATCTATTTTGAATCAAAGTTTGATATTTTTTATTTTTTATTGCATTTTACATTATAATAATAATAATCATTATTGCTTACACTTATATAGCGCTGTTCTGGATACTCCACTCAATGCGCTTTACAGGTAATGGGGACTCCCCTCCACCACCACCATTCTCCTGAATGATCACAGAGAGTCAGGACCTCGGTTTTACGTCTCAGCCGAAGGACGGCACCTGTTTACAGTTTAGTGTTCCCGTCATTGTACTGGGGTATCAGGACCCGCATGGACCGCAGGGTGTGCGCCCAGCGACAGAAACCAGACGTGTGTCGGGCTCGGCTGCGAGCAGGACAATGACGTCACGGGGACAAAGTAGAGGAAATCAAAACGGTTCTATAAAAGACCTGTGTCAGCTGTTGGTTTGCAGTCTGGACTCTAAATCCTCCGATCCGATTTTAAATCTCTCTAATACCTGAGCTGCGGCTTCTTCCGAGTATTTATTCGTATACTTATTATGTGTAAGTGTATAGATGAAACCTTTCATATATTGTTCAGTTTAAATCAAAATGCTTTACTAATACAAGAGAGAAGTATAGTATGAAGGATGTGACAAATTTATGATTTCTTGAAACAAAACGGTTTTTATTTGCATTCGAAATGAAGCGGAATTTTAGCGCGACACACAAACCCTTTGTCTTTTTTAGAGTGATTTTTAAACAGACATAAATGTAGAAAACGTGTTTTTTTTAGCACTACAATAGCAGGGTCAGTGGCGTAATGAATAACGCGTCAGGCCTCGCGTCAGAAAATTATAGGTTGGACTGCCGTCTGGCTTGTTGAGTTTATACCACTTACATTCTTTTATATAAATGAACTGCACCTGAAAGCTATAGAAAACACTTTGGGTAAGTTGTCTGCAGCCTCATGCGAATTTCGACAACTTACCCAAAACACTGTACTGTCTGGAGATCAGCTCCAGCTCTGAACTCAATTGCAATGAAAAACCATTCGTAACAAAACTGGAGAACAGCTGAACTTGTGCTCAGTTCGGTGATGAGGGTTCAGAACTGTCATTGTTGTAATTAGCACGAGCTGCAGAGGCTCTGAATCAGACCATGTCAATTAGTCTGATCAGTGTAGGACACGTTAATGTAGAATTATTAATAGGTTTATTAGTTAGTTCAGGTTTACCCACCTGAACTAATGTAGAATTATTACTTGGTCTGTCTCTTGTTTGTATATAAATGAATGTCTCTGACAACTTAATGTTAGTTTTACGATGTAGGTCAGGCGTTGACATATGCACGAGTATACGAAATGTCTCACTCCTGATTCAACTCATGTTCTATAGGAGATTGGCGATTCCTCCTGTTTCTCGTACAACCATATCAGAACAGAAGCCCGTGTCACCCAGCTGTGATTCAAGATCGACTCGCATCTTTATCCCTTTTTTGTTCGTGATCATTATTTTCTTTAGTTATGATCAATATTGAACTTTTTCGAAATGAAATGACAATAATCAAACATGCAGGCAGATTTTTGAAAAGTATTCGGAATTGACAGGGTCGTCAGAAAATGTGAGAAAATGAAAGTTATGTAAGCTCTCACACAAAGCATTGAAGATTGGAATCTTGAGTGTAAAAAAGGTACCCGTCTCCCAATGATAGGCAGGGATACACACCATGACACTAACTAGGAGTGGTTGTCAGCTGTTAGGAGGCATTTCCTCTTAACACTACTATTGTTTCGGGTTTCGGCTTTTACAACAGAATAACAAAACGGCTTCAATTACGTCGATTAGACTCAGCGAAACTTTAACACCTATGATATTACGAGTGCTTTGCACATGTCGAACTTCAAGAAGGAACTACTACAACAGTTGTGGACATAATTCAATACCACCGGCAAAGTCCAATGCCGGCAACGTCTGAGAAAATAATGTTCACTCATGGAATTTGGTCTTTGAATGGCTGGCGGGAAAATTCATTTATACTCCTTTTGCACCCTCAGCTGAAACATGTTAAAATAACAACGCAGATTTGTTGGAGAACCTGACAAGAATTATTGGGATAGCACTGTATGTATTCTGGTTTATTTACTTTAATTTTAATATAAATGTAAACATGCATGCTGTATAATCTATTGTAATTTTAAAATATGTTAGCTGTGGATGCGAGGGGGGCTATTATACCTTGTGAAACACGCAAGGAACTGTAAAAAAGGCTGGTATTTGAATAAAATTGGCGATCACAAGAAAACCACAATTTATGTGGTATTATCATCAATATCCTTCAAAATCGACGTTCAAATGAAGGATTTGAAGAAACTATGAAAAAAGCAACAGTAGTAGCAAAGGATTTTGATTTCTGCTCTTCAAGTCAGTAGATCACCGTAGAGTTGCGCCCCTACAAACAGCACAAAGGATGAATCCCACCTCCTTTGTTATTGCTACGTTTGTGCCGGTGAAATTAGCGTTTGTGCTATTGAAAGCATCCCAGAAGATGAAGGTGCAGTCACTTCCACATGTCATGATATCATTAGATTAGACGACAAGAGCTGAAGCCCCCCCAGTCCAAGCCAGCAATGTGAGGAAGATGGGTATGGAGGAAGGTAGTGTGGCCGAGTAGTCTAAGGTGCTGGATTTTAGGCTCCAGTCTCTCTTGGGGTGTGGGTTTGAATCCCACCACTGCCAAATGTTAGTATTTTAAGACCTACAATACGATCAGTAAAAGCACTTTTTGTTAGGCTGCGGGAGGTGTTAAGAGATAGACTTTCTAAAAGACAGGCTGTCAGCTTAACATCAAGGCAGAAGAAATATTTTGTTTTCTCAACAGAAATTCTCTTTGGCACTTTCAGCTTTATGTAGGGAAAAACGTCTGCCGAGATCACTTTTGAGCCAATGCACATGATAGTGTGCCAGCAAGTACATTTAATATTGGCTGTGGTGGCAAGCTGCTTTTGCCTGTGAAACTTTTACTTCTTCACACCGAATCGTTGGCAGGGGTAAAGCTTATTAAATCTTTGAACATAGCGCTCCATCAGAAATACTTTGTTCGTGATCAAAAGAGATCAGAGGATTAACTTCATGATTTCACATAGCATACCTTACAGGAAAGATTTAAAAGGGGAATTGATTGTGCTTCTTGATGTTGTTCCTGTGGTTTCCTTGGATA
>NW_028296672.1:0-123619 GCF_055471065.1 Atractosteus spatula | reverse complement strand
CACTAATTATAGATGACCCAATTATATCAAACTTAAATTGCACCAAGAAGTGCTCGGGGGAAAAAAAAAGTTTGTTTGGAGATATTGGAGGTCTCTTTGGAAGTTCAAATTTGGCTCTAATTTCTTGGAAAATTGCAAATACAGAAGCATGTGCTAACTAGGCATATGCTCAGCAGGCATTGCAAGGTCTGGGTTTAGCAGATAATGGAGAAAATTATTTTTTGCATGCTGTAAAGCTTTAGTAGAAATAGTGAATACATTAGGTCAAGGTATAGTGAAAAATACAATTATTCATGTGAAAATTTTGCTAGAGATCTATTAAATGCAGTCAAAAGTGAATTATTGGATATCAGATTAGGAGTAGTACCTAAATACACTATTGGAAATGCTTAAAAAAATTAGGCTTACAATGGTTCACTGACAAAAATGAATTAACTTGACAGAATTACAACAAAACCCACTACATGAGGTGACACTACTACAGTTCAATTTTTCTTAGTGTTTCCACAAGTATCACATAAGCATAGATACAAGAAAGTAAGGCATTTTGAGAGTTTGCGCGATTCCATATAAAGATATATTCCATATTAGATTCCATATAAAGATCAAGTAATGACTCGTGGTAAGAGAAGATCAATAGTAAACAGAAAGCATGACACTGCTTACTACAACTGATTGCTGTACTGAAAATCACCGTTATATTATATGCAGTTGTAATACTTTACAGCCTTTATATAACAATTCTAAATTTATTTCTAGAATTGCATCCCTGTTGGGAACCTCACAAGCAATACAAATGTCAGCCACGCAATGGTGTAACACAAGTAATAGGTTTATTCCATGCTGAAAAGAGAAGAAAGGAAGCAAGTTTCAGCTGTGGAGCATTCTTCGGGTGTCACTGCTGTCAATGGTATATCATGTCTGACAGAGAAACCTATATATATGGGGATTTATTGTGACCGGAAAAGCACACTTCTGCATACAGTTAACAGATGCTTGTGTGAAGGACACAGTGTACAAACACCTGTTGTTGCAAAAAAAGAATCTGACACATACGCTGAACAAGCAGACTGTTGTGTTGCATATATGAAAGTCTGTAGCATGGATCAGCGGTTAGTCCTTAACATATTGATCATAAAATATGTGCTTCTCCAATACCATGTTAGGTACATAGAGGAGATGATTATAACGGTATAAAAGGGTGCTTTTGAACAATGGCAAGCAAATCAGATAGGATTACTCTGACAGTCTGATCTTGGGGAGGCCTCTTCATTATTAATAAACCTCTTTCAATCCTTCACTGAACTGCACTGTGCCTCTTTTCTCTACAACAGTACAGTTGGAGTTTCAGGTTCTTTTAGGTACAAAATTACTGCATAGTATAAATACTCAGATCATAGTTTTTTTTTGAGCTTCTAATGTGACTACTCAATTAGGGGACTACCTTCTTTATTATTTTTTTCCTGTTTGAAAAAACAATTCTCCCACCCTTCCTATCCCAGAAAACAAGATGTGCAAATTTGTAGATACACACACACCTACTGTATATATTGTCATATAATGTTAAAAAAATGCCTTGCAAAAAATAATACTAGCCATTTTTGCAACGATTTAATTTAAACTGGGCTGGGTATCACTGTGCTAAAGGTAGAATGGTTGCAGTTGTTAAGTCCAGGAGACGTTCATAGCTTTGCCACTTGGGGCATCTTGTTATATTTTTTAATTCATGTTTCTGATGTAAAAAAAAAGGTCGGGGGGGGGGGGGGGTTCCTTTCTTCAATATACTACCCTATAGTTTTGGTGGTATAACAACCACAGGCTTCCCGGTTTCTGGCCTCCACATCAGGACCTGCGCGTCGTTGGCATTGGGCTTCACCATGGCGTTGGGCGGGATGGGCTCCTTCCTGGCCAGGATCTGGGGCTGCTCCTGGGCGGTGGGCTCCAGCAGCTTGGCACGCTGGCCCAGGGGTTTGCCGGGGTCGATCTCGATCTGCAGCTGCATCCTCCACTTGATGGTCTTCAGGATGAAGTGCTCCCTGCTGGCCTGGTTGATGGCCACCAGCCAGGTGATGAAGCTCTGGTCCCTGCGGATATTGGTCAGCTGGGGCTGGTTGCTGTTGCTCACGGGCACGCCCCAGGACACACTGGGGTTGAAATTGTCGTCCATGCTGACGTTGAACTCTGTGTCCTTCGTGGTGGGGCCGGTGAAAATGTAGATCTCTTTCTTATTGCCATACCAGGGGTAGTTCACCCCATCAGAGTCACTTATTGCTTGAATTTTACCATCCCTTAAATCAGGGATCTCCCAGCTAGACCTAAAACAAAACACACCAATTAATAGATCAGCACATCAACATGTAACACAGCAACAGTGCAAGTTTGACACTTTCCCCCTTTATAGTAACACACAAGTCTATGGTGGCTGGATTGATTAGCTACTATAATGTTTCTAATTGGGTCATCATTACTTTGAGTTCCTGAGATCATATTGTTGAAGATTCTGATCACTTATGGATCAAAAACTCACACAAACTGAACTGTAGGAAAAATAGTCAAAATGATTAGAGTAGTTGAAAACATTAATGGTGGCTTGGACCAATTGATGATGCTCATAACATATGGTACTTCCTGAATTTGCCTAAAATATCCAAGGCTTTTGCACAGCAATGCACATAATTAGAACTAAGGAAGAATTTTCCAGCAGGAAAATGTGTTCCCATCTAACAAGAAAATATATATATACAGTGGTGTGAAAAAGTGTTTGCCCCCTTCCTGATTTCTTATTTTTTTTTGCATGTTTGTCACACTGAAATGTTTCAGATCATCAAACAAATTGAAATATTAGACAAAGATAACACAAGTAAACGCAAAATGCAGTTTTTAAATGAAGGTTTTTATTATTAAGGAAAAAAAAAAATCCAAACCTACATGGCCCTGTGTGAAAAAGTGATTGCCCCCTAAACCTAATAACTGGTTGGGCCACCCTTAACAGCAACAACTGCAATCAAGCGTTTGCGATAACTGGCAATGAGTCTTTTACAGCGCTGTGGAGGAATTTTGGCCCACTCATCTTTGCAGAATTATTGTAATTCAGCCACATTGGAGGGTTTTCGAGCCTTAACCGCTTTTTTAAGGTCATGCCCCAACATCTCAATCGGATTCAGGTCAGGACTTTGACTAGGCCACTCCAAAGTCAAGTGCGCTTCAGCTTGAGGTCACGAACAGATGGCCAGACATTCTCCTTCAGGATTTTTTGGTAGACAGCAGAATTCATGGTTCCATTTACCACAGCAAGTCTTCCAGGTCCTGAAGCAGCAAAACAGCTCCAGACCATCACACTACCACCACCATATTTTACTGTTGGTATGATGTTCCTTTTCTGAAATGCTGTGTTACTTTTACGCCAGATGTAATGGGACACACACCTTCCAAAAAGTTCAACTTTTGTCTTGTCAGTCCACAGAGTATTTTCCCAAAAGTCTTGGGGATCATCAAGATGTTTTCTGGCAAAATTGAGACGAGCCTTTATGTTCTTTTTGCTCAGCAGTGGTTTTCGTCTTGGAACTCTGCCATGCAGGCCATTTTTGCCCCGTCTCTTTCTTATGGTGGAGTCATGAACACTGACCTTAACTGAGGCAAGTGAAGCCTGCAGTTCTTTGGATGTTGTTGTGGGGTTTTTTGTGACCTCTTGGATGAGTCATCACTGCGTTCTTGGGGTAATTTTGGATGGCCGGCCACTCCTGGGAAGGTTCACCACTATTCCATGTTTTCACCATTTGTGGATAATGGCTCTCACTGTGGTTCGCTGGAGTCGCAAAGCTTTAGAAATGGCTTTATAACCTTTTCCAGACTGATAAATCTCAATTACTCTGTTTCTCATTTGTTCCTGAATTTGTTTGGATCGCAGCATGATGTCTAGCTTTTGATGATCTTTTGGTCTACTTCACTTTGTCAGGCAGGTCCTATTTAAGTGATTTCTTGATTGAGAACAGGTGTGGCAGTAATCAGGCCTGGGTGTGGCTAGAGAAATTGAACTCAGCTTTCCAAAGATGTGATAAACCACAGTTGATATATGTTTTAACAGGGGGGGCAATCACTTTTTCACACAGGGCCATGTAGGTTTGGTTTTTTTTTTCCCTTAATAATAAAAACCTTCATTTAAAAACTGCATTTTGTGTTTACTTGTGTTATCTTTGTCTAATATTTCAATTTGTTTGATGATCTGAAACATTTCAGTGTGACAAACATGCAAAAAAATAAGAAATCAGGAAGGGGGCAAACACTTTTTCACACCACTGTATATACACCTGTTTGACCTGTATTGGCTTTAACTGACAGAAGTCATACTCATTCTTAATATCCCATGCATCTGTTTTTGTTAAAAATAAACAGAGGATCGCACTGGTATCACACAAGTCCTGCATCCTCTTTGGAAAACTCTGCAGTACCAGTGATTCAGATGTGGCAAGATTTGTTCAGATATGCCCATGAACTTTTTTGAAAAGTAAATCCATCATCTATCCACACATATTATAACTGCTTCATCCAATTCAGAATAGCAGGGGAGCCTAATGCACAAGGCAGGATACATCTTAGATGGGACACCAGTCCACACACACACACACACACACACACACACACACACACACACACACACACACACACGAGGGCCAATTTTCCCCAGAAGGCAACTAATCCACCAGTATGTCTTTGGACTTTGGGGAAAAAACCCTCCCTATATTCATTAGAAGATACAACTCTATATACACCCTAAGAATTGAACTCAGAGATGGTGTAATGCTAACCACTGTGCCACTTAGAAGTTGTTGCACATTCTGTAATCCCCCCCCCCCCCCCAACAATAAAAATTGTCAATTATTTTCTTTTAAATCCCCCCCTCGTCCAATTTAGATTCTCCATAGTTTAACAGGCCTGCGTTTACAGCAGCTCCTAAAACCAGCACAGGAAAGATATAACCCAGCAACCTTGCAGGAACCTGTGCTTGTCAGAGTTATCTGCTATTTTTCACTTCACAGGCCCCACAGATACCAATGGAGTCACCACTGCCTGGGGGACTGACACGGCTCTCACAGCTGCTGACAGATTGAAATCTGATGATCCAATGGATGTTTTTGATATGCAGGAGACTGAAGGAAATGACCAGCATCATCAGGAAAGCAAGATCATCCTCAGTACCTGGGTCAAGTGTGCAAATACTGTCTAAAAGTAACAAGAGTGCTATGGAGGCTTTTAAGGGTTGTATTGAGAAGAGGCAGATTGGCATGTAGTGGAGGTATGTTTCATACCAAAGCGGGAGAATGCCCAGGCCATAGGACAGTTTAGAACTATATCTTTGCTGAATGTGGACGGAAAGATCTTTCTGGCAATTGTGGCAAGATGACTTACTGACTACATGCTGCTTAACAAGTACATGGATATATTAGTGCAGAAAGGAGGCAAAAAAAGGAATAGGGAACTAACAGTACTATGGCTGGACCTAGCCAATGGATATGGCTCATTACGACATAAATTAGTGCATCTGACAAGTAAGATGTAAAATGGCGAGTAAGATGGCGCCGACAGTGAAGGCTGGCGTCCTGCAAGTGTCCTGCGAGCATCCATTCGTCCTTGTTTATTTCTTTTTGTTGTTTTTTGTACTGCTAACTGCACGTACTGTTTGCTCGGTGATTAAATATGACCAACAAACACTTATGGACATAAGATCGAATACTGACAAAGTTAAATCTACACCAATAATTACTGCCGACTATGGACTGTGGTGTCTCACCTGTACTGGGAAGAAGACGGCGTCGTAGGAAGAGGGGTAAACGGGCAGGCATTCTGGTAATACTGAGGCAGCGGAGCAATCGTGCCCAGCTCCCGAGTATACTTCTTGCTAATGTTCAGTCACAATAAGCTGGATGAACTGAAAGCAAGGCTTTCTTTCCAATTGGACATCAAGAACTGCAACGTGCTGGCTCTTACTGAAACTTGGCCTGACCCATCTGTTCCGGACTCTGCTATCCTTACGACTGACTGGCAGATCTTCCACAGAACTGCCAGAAATACAGTGCCTTGCGAAAGTATTCGGCCCCCTTGAACTTTTCAACCTTTTGCCACATTTCAGGCTTCAAACATAAAGATATAAATTTTTTATTTTATGTGAAGAATCACCAACAAGTGGGACACAATTGTGAAGTGGAACGAAATCTATTGGATTTTTGAAACTTTTTTAACTAATAAAAAAATGAAAAGTGGGGCGTGCAAAATTATTCGGCCCCTTTACTTTCAGTGCAGCAAACTCACTCCAGAAGTTCAGCGAGGATCTCTGAATGATCCAATGTTGTCCTAAATGACTGATGGTGATAAATAGAATCCACCTGTGTGTAATCAAGTCTCTGTATAAATGCACCTGCTCTGTGATAGTCTCAAAGTTCTGTTGAAAGCGCAGAGAGCATCATGAAGACCAAGGAACACACCAGGCAGGTCCGTAATACTGTTGTGGAGAAGTTTAAAGCCGGATTTGGATACAAAAAGATTTCCCAAGCTTCAAACATCCCAAGGAGCACTGTGCAAGCGATCATCTTGAAATGGAAGGAGTATCAGACCACTGCAAATCTACCAAGACCTGGCCGTCCCTCTAAACTTTCAGCTCAGACAAGGAGAAGACTGATCAGAGATGCAGCCAAGAGGCCCATGATCACTCTGGATGAACTGCAGAGAACTACAGCTGAGGTGGGAGAGTCTGTCCATAGGACAACAATCAGTCTTACACTGCACAAATCTGGCCTTTATGGAAGAGTGGCAAGAAGAAAGCCATTTCTCAAAGATATCCATAAAAAGTCTCGTCTAAAGTTTGCCACAAGCCACCTGGGAGACACCCCAAACATGTGGAAGAAGGTGCTCTGGTCAGATGAAACCAAAATCAAACTTTTTGGCCACAATGCAAAACGATATGTTTGGCGTAAAAGCAACACAGCTCATCACCCTCAACACACCATCCCCACTGTCAAACATGGTGGTGGCAGCATCATGGTTTGGGCCTGCTTTTCTTCAGCAGGGACAGGGAAGATGGTTAAAATTGAGGGGAAGATGGATGCAGCCAAATACAGGACCATTCTGGATGAAAACCTGTTGGAGTCTGCAAAAGACCTGAGACTGGGACGGAGATTTATCTTCCAACAAGACAATGATCCCAAACATACAGCAAAATCTACAAAGGAATGGTTCACAAATAAACGTATCCAGGTGTTTGAATGGCCAAGTCAAAGTCCAGACCTGAATCCAATCGAGAATCTGTGGAAAGAGCTGAAAACTGCTGTTCACAAACGCTCTCCATCCAACCTCACTGAGCTCGAGCTGTTTTGCAAGGAAGAATGGGCAAGAATTTCAGTCTCTCGATGTGCAAAACTGATAGAGACATACCCCAAGCGACTTGCAGCTGTAATCGCAGCAAAAGGTGGCTCTACAAAGTATTAACGCAAGGGGGCCGAATAATTTTGCACGCCCCACTTTTCATTTTTTTATTAGTTAAAAAAGTTTCAAAAATCCAATAGATTTCGTTCCACTTCACAATTGTGTCTCACTTGTTGGTGATTCTTCACATAAAATAAAAAATTTATATCTTTATGTTTGAAGCCTGAAATGTGGCAAAAGGTTGAAAAGTTCAAGGGGGCCGAATACTTTCGCAAGGCACTGTATCAATCTGTATGCAGACTATGTTACTGGCTAGATCAATAAATGCATTGAAGACATGGTTCCCAGGATTATTGTTCACACATACCCAAATCAAAAACCATGGGTAAATGGAAAGATACATGCCAAACTTAAAGCTAGGACAGCCACTTTCAAATCTAGCAAATTGGGTAAATACAAAAAAAATCCAGATACGACCTCAGGAAAGCCATCAAAAGAGCTAAATACAACTATAGAGTTTATAAAAAGTTTATAAAAAGACCAATCCACACAAGGCTCCTGGCCCTGGCCATGTTCTGAAGTCATGTGCAGACAAGTTGGCAGATGTCTTCTCAGACATACTCAATCTTTCTCTAGCTCAGTACATAGTTCCTTCCTGCTTTAAAAAAAGGCACCATTGTCCCCGTTCCTAAGAAACGGAGTCAGGTGCCTAAATGACTACTGCCCCGTTGCACTTACATCAATTATCAAGTGCTTCGAGTGGTTGGTCAAAGCATTCATCACCTCCTCACTGCCTGATACACTTGACCCATTAGTATTTGCGTATCGCCAGAACAGGTCAACAGAGGATGCTATAGCCACTGCCCTCCATACTGCCCTCTCACAAGGGGATAAGAAAGGAACATATGTGAGAATGCTGTTTGTTGATTACAGCTCAGCATTCAATACCATAGTGCCCTCAAAGCTCGTCATCAAGGTCCAGGACCTGGGACTGAACATCTCCCTCTGTAACTGGATCCTGGACTTCTTGATGTCCGCAGGTGGTGAGGGTGGGCACCAACATACAGTGGTGCTAGAAAGTTTGTGAACCCTTTAGAATTTTCTGAATTTCTGCATAATTCTGACCTAAAATGTGATGAGATCTTCATCTAAGTCATAGAAATATACAAAGAGAACCCAATAAAACAAATAACACACAAAAGGATATACTTTTTCATTCATTTATTGATCAAAATGATCCAACATGAAATGTCTGTCAGAAAAAGTATGTGAACTTATGCTTTACATAAATTTACAAATGTATGTAGAAATTCAGAAAATTCTAAAGGGTTCACAAACTTTCTATGCTCTACCCAGACTCTAAAAACTGGAGCCCCCCCATGGCTGTGTGCTTAGCCCTCTCCTCTACTCCTTATTTACTCATGATTGTGTCGTCAGGCGTAACTCAACTCCATCATCAAGTTTGCGGATGATACAACAGCCATCGGCCTGATCACAGATGGTGAAGGGTCTGCGTACAGGGAGGAGGTTGAAACCCTGGCAGCATGGTGCCAGGAGAACAACCTCTCTCTGAACATCAGTAAGACTAAGGAAATTATTGTGGATTATAGGAACCAATAGGGAGATCACATACCTATTTATATCAATGGGACTGCAGTGGAGAGGGTCAGCAGTTTTAAGTTCCTGGGAGTTAACATCTCAGAGGACTTTACCTGGACCCACCACACCAACATCGTGGTCAAAACAGCACGGCAGCGCCTGTTCTTTGTCCGAAGGCTAAAGATGTTCAGAATGCCATCACATATCCAGGCCAGCTTCTGCAGGTGCACTATTGAGAGTATCCTGATTGGCTGCATCACTGCCTGGTATGGAAACTGCTCCACCTGAAATCGCACTGCACCAAGTACCACAGAGGGTGGTGAAGTCAGCGCAGCTCATTACCAGCTGTAAGGTACCAGACATCCATGATATCTTCTCAGCTAGATGTCTTAAGAAGTCCAGATCCATTCTCAAGACCCCAGTCATCCTAGTATCGAAGCATTCAAGACTGCTAAATAGCCAACCTGCAGCTTCAGCAAATCACTGTAATGGCTGCATGGACATACTGTACAGTTTTCATTGTATTTCTTTGTATTTGGTGTACTGCACTACTTGGACATAATGTATTGCATACACCCTGGACACATAACAGCTCTATTTATATTGAGTTTTGTTGGAGTTCATCTTATTCATATTCTATGTTACTTAATTTAGTCATTTTTATGACCCCCCCCTCGTAGAAAAGGAATTGCATTGCCGGCACGTACTGCTGCACACTGTACTGTTGTGCATTTGAGAAACGTTGATTGAGATACTGGATGTTTACAGACAAGTCACAGGGTCACTGCTGAGCACTGAGCTGAAAATACACTGATTTGAAACTCAACAAACAAACAACCACAGACAACTGGACAAGTGTCTTTGTCCTGGTCAGTCAGATAAGTGGCTCACCCACACTGAAACTAACACTGTCCATGCTCTTGGACAAACCGTCCTATCTTAACTGGCATCAAAACACTGCAGGACTGGGTAAGTGCTGTTTTGACAATAATTTGTTCCCTGGACTTGGACATTGAATACAAGAAGCTCCTTATACAGTATACCAAGATGAGAGTGTCAGCAAATCCTATAAATGCAACGTGTAGTGTGCACAGTGTCACTAGTAGTAGTGACATTGCATATGACTATTTAGAGAAGGTTAAGCTGCAATCTTAATAAAAAGATTACTGTACGGCAGAACACATTTGTGTACATCTTTACAGTAAGCACTGATTGAATATGTACTGTAGCAGCATTTCCTTTTTTATTACAGGTACATAAATACAAAAGATTAAATATGTGTCTCTTTGTATTTGCGTCTTCTTCTTTCTCATTTCTCTCAATCCCTTCCCTGTCACTCTTCATTTCAGAGACACAAAAGGGTTTCTCCAGAGGGAAATTTGAGTCCAGGCTACTGGTGCTGAATCTATTAAGAACCGTGTTAACAAGTACTCTGCTGGGAAATGTGAAATTTCTGAGAATATTCACATCTTGACTTGTGCCACTGTTTCAGGCGTTTTAATATAGACCTTGTCACTTTCTCCACAGCAATTCTCTAACCTTCATTTGGTACTAATCCAGAAACCATTGCTGAGCTCATTAGAGCAGTTTGCAAACATCTCAATCTAGCTGACCATGGCGTAGGACGAATGCAATTAGTTTTGATTAAGAAACTAAACATCAAATGATACATTAATTTTTCCCCCCCTAAATAATACCAGTTTTGAACATGTTTTGATAGGTCCACTTCACAGTCATTAGAGTTCAGTTATTTTACCTTCAAATACAACCAGAACATGTTCCAGCCATGTAGCTACAGTAGTTCCTGGCTAAAGATCATGATTGAAATAAAGGCAAACATTCACAGGCAACTATGAATGGTGAAAGAACAGCACCATTTCATAACAGCAGTTATGAAAATAACAGCACACGTAAGATTAATATACTACCTGTTAGTGATCCTTTAGACAGTTCACTGAGGATATAAAATACCTGATAATCTCATACTCTTCAGCAAAGCAAGAGGTACTGGAAGTTACTGAGGAAAGCTTTCAAAAATAAAAACAGATACAAATAAATCCAGCCATTTTATTTCTTAAGATGTGTAAAAATATATTAGAATGCAACTCTATACTTCTATTATATATACTGTATGTATAAATATTGCATAGTATGAACATGCTAAATGCTAATTAACCTCACTTTTATTTAAGCTGATCATACTGATAGTTACACTAAATCTAAAAGTGAAACCAAAAAGTTTGCTGTCTTGACACATGAAACTTTTTAATTTAGGACTCAGCAAAAGAAATGTGCACCACTTGTAAATTAGCCAATAACACAAGAACACTGCAATAACTCAAGTAGCACTGCCAGCTTGGGGTTCTAGGGGCGCTGTGCTGTGCCGTGCTGGAAGTTTGGAAGAAGGTTATACAAACAGTGAAGCTGGGCTCTTCCATACTGAGCCATGTTAACATTAACCTCACAGTTAAGACTAAATACAGGGCTGCAAATACTATCCACTAGACGTAGAATTCAGGGAAGTGGGGGACACAGTGCAGAGAGTGCAAGGCAGGACACACCCCAGACAGGACGCCAATCCATCACAGCACAGACAGACAGACAGACAGACAGACAGACACACCAGGGCCAATTTCCCAGAGGCCAATTTATCAACCAGCATGACTTTGGACTGTGGGAGTAAACCCATGTGAACATGGGGAGAACATACAAACTCCACGCAGACAGCACCCCAGGAACTGAACCTTAGACCCTGGAGTCCACCATGCTGCCCTGGATTTGATCATTCTGCTTTATTTCTGTGTACAATTTATATTACAATTGTAAACATTCTAAATGTGGTGCCTGGTTACTTTTCCCTTGCTACTTAACAGAACCTTCATGTACATTATACTCTTTTTCTCCCACACAGCCACCAATTAATGATCTACCTCAAAGGAGGAAAGCAGCTCTTGGATGACCAAATACTTGGGTGTAATTTTTTGTACATAGGCCTTGTTTGAAAATTTCTGCCTGCACAGGCAAATTACAAGAAGGAAAAAAGAATAATGTCTTTTGTTGTATTTCTTATAAGTTGAATAATAATAATAAATATAATAATTGCTTACACTTATATAACGCTTTTCTGGACACTCCACTCAAAGCGCTTTACAGGTAATGGGGACTCCCCTCTGCAACCACCAATGTACCGCATCCACCTGGGTGATGCGACGGCAGCCATAGTGGGCCAGAACGCTCACCACACATCAGCAATCAGTGAGGAGGAGAGCACAGTAATGAAGCCAATTCATGGGTGGGGATTATTAGGAGGCCATGATTGGTAAGGGCAAATGGGAAATTTGACCAGGACACCGGGGTAACACCCCTACTCTTTTCAAGAAGCACCCTGGGATTTTTAATGACCACAGAGAGTCAGGACCTCGGTTTTACATCTCATCCGAAGGACGGCACCTGTTTACAGTACAGTGTCCCCGTCACTATACTGGGGCATTAGGACCCACATGGAGTTTCAAAAGTGGGTAAGAGGGGTTTGAAGTAAGGTAAAGCATAACTGCCTGTTTAATTCACCCCTTACTGTCTACATTCAATCAACATAAGGCACAGACTAATGTTAAGGAACAAGTAATACATTTATTACATGCTGAAAAGAATAATGGAAAAGACGGAAAACACAACGTTTCGGCTGTGAATCTCCTGTCCCAGCCTGAGGAACAGTGAGTCTGTCTCTCAATAATAATAATCCAGTGTGTGATCTCCTGTCCCAGCCTGAGGAACAGACAGTGAGCCTGTCTCTCAATAATAATAATCCAGTGTGTGATCTCCTGTCCCAGCCTGAGGAACAGACAGTGAGCCTGTCTCTCAATAATAATAATCCAGTGTGTGATCTCATGTTCTAGCCTGAGGAACAGACAGTGAGCCTGTCTCTCAGTAATAATAATACAGTGTGTGATCTCCTGTCACAGCCTGAGGAACAGACAGTGAGCCTGTCTCTCAATAATAATAATACAATGTGTGATCTCCTGTCACAGCCCGAGGAACAGTGAGCAGTTGTAATAGTTACAGCTTTCCTTATTTAGCTCAGCAGCTTTTATTTCGCCCGCGGCAAGAAGTGCAAGCAACTTGTGAAAACAGATTGGGTTTGCTGTGTTCAACCGGTTTGGTTTCTTCGTTTTGTAAAGCCGAAACGTTGTGTTTAATTTATTTTTTCAGCATGGAATAAAAGTATTACTTGTCCCTTTGCACCTTATGCATGCTGACGCAGCTACCCACCTGAACTATAGAATAATGTTATCAGACTTGCGTCTGTTCACCAATTTATAGAGGCTGTAGGAAGTCAAAAGATTCTGAAACGTTTTTGTAGATACTGTATATTGTAGCAGGTTGTGCTGAGCATTTTCAGTTTTGTGTTTTTATGCGGTAAAGCATTTCTTAGAGGTTACACAGAAACGTGTTTTTATAGGGCTATACATATTTCTTACTGAAGTCTAGTAGATAGCCCCAATAAGCCATTGTATGTACAGTATATATAATGTGAACATCAGTTCGCTTGCTAACGCGGTACTTACGTTCCTTCATCCCCGTATTCATTGTAAAACTGCATGTGGTTGCACGCTTGAATCCAGCCCACGGTCCAGGTCTCCTTAGCAGCGATGGGCGGCACCATTACCCGGGCCGAAGCTCGGAAATACGGGGTTGTGTACCGCAGAGCAGAGAAGGATTCGTAGATGCTGGTGGGATTTGAGTCTATGATAGAATTCACTTCAAGAACGGCAATGCTTTCACGGAAACGTTTGGGAAAACTCTGGCTAGAGCCTATTGCATTGAATATCACTAGAACTCCCAAGAACGGCAACAGACGCATGAAAAACATATTCACTGATTTTGTCTCAACTCAAGGAAATATATATATTTTTTTAAAGAAGGTGTTACGGTCAGTCTTCCTAAACCGAAGGATGGATCCTATGTGGGTTCAATAGACAGAACAATAACCAGGAACTTCCTCGGTAGTGATTTCGCAATCCGAAAGATTTGCTAAAAAACGGAAAAAACAGACAAGTTCGAATGTTACACAAAGCCGCAATCCGAGAAACGAAATAAAAATACTAAAAGGGGTCCGAAAACAAGAAGACACTCTAAATGAACAGCCAACAGTAAGGGAAGATCAAAAGTCAAACGCAATACTAAGCAAGGAGGATGAGCGGCGCTTAAATGCATTGAGAGGAGCGGCAAGAGAGCAAAGCGGTAGGTTAGGTGGTTATCGATGTCTCCGCCTACGTTTTGATCGGGACGTCTGGGTCTTAACCGAAGGTCTTCATGGCACATAGCCTAGCGTTATCGCGATGGTTAGATATCCTGTTGCAGTTTCAAATTTTTTACTAGTCTTGAAAAATATCCACTCCCGGCACATGTTCTGTATAAGAAACTTACTGCACGTTTTATGCCAAATCAGTATTTCTATACTGGAAAGCTAAGGAGGTCCAGCATTTGTAATAATAATAATAATAATAATAATAATAATAATAATAATAATAATATTCTAGTTATCAATAGCATTTTTTTTATAAATATACAAACAGCTTACTTTACTTCTCTGAAGCAGGTTTCCGTTTCTTATAGCCATAGCATAGTCCATTGCCGCAGAGAAGAAGAGCGGACATCAGTGGATTCTGTACAGACCTGCAGGCATGTCCCAGGTGAGTTCAAGTTCGCGATCAACAGTTACACCAAGAGCTGCAGCCACGCTTTCCTTTAAACTACCGGCGGTTTAAAATAAACTAGCCATTTAAAACAAAGTAGTGATTGACAGAACTAGACTGATCTACATGCTCTGATGCATAAAATAATATCGACATCTGCAACAGCAATGCCTGATAAACGATCTTTCCGTCGAGCGCTTGAAGTTCCTACCTCAAGTTTTAGTACCCTTATACGATCAGTCGTTTTTTTTTTCTTACTTTTGTTATAGTTTCCTTAAAAGACGGAGGAGAGGATGTGAGAGCGATTTAAGCTACGTTTGCATGTTTCTAGTTGTGAAAGAGAGCGGGATTAATATTTTGATTTCTTCATAATGTCACATTCAGACTCATCTCATGCCTTCAGGGTAAGACTAATAGACTTAGCGTTGCAAGGGTTAATGTACTGTTGCTTAAAAAACTTTTATACATAGCTGTGAAAATAATATTAAATAGATGACAACCTCTTACATATTGTATAAGTCGTTTAATCGAAGATTGCATTCTCAAAAAATAAATTACTGTAACGCATACGGCCGACAGGCACTGTGTAAGAGCCGGCTTACCAGAGCGGTGACGTCACCGCCCTTCCCTGTAATAGCTGGACCACAGCTGCTAAGATAGAGAGAGATCTCTCTTTAGGTCACCGGGCTGGGTCCCTGTTGAGTGACGGCGGAGTCCTGGGTTCAAGCAAGGGCGCCTGCCTGAACCCTGTTACATTACATTATACCCGCTCTTTGCCTGAAATATGTATTTAACAGAAAGTTTGGATTTTCAGCAGTGTTAAAATAATCAGGCTAGGACAGTTTGTGGTTTTTGGATTGCCTGAATTTGTTATACAATAATGTAATCCTCAATCTAATGGTTCCGTCCTGCATCGTTTACATTCAAATTTCATAACAGGAAAAAATATATATATTTTCCCTGCTTTCCCTGTTTAGAAAACCTTAATTCGCAGGTGCTTATAAATAAAAGATACTGTAATAAATATGCCCCTACGCATAACACGGATGTTGGCTGCCCGGGCTGAGGAAGACGGCAAGACCCCTGTTGAGTGATGGTTTGCGCCCATGTGGTAGAGAGAGGAACTGGGAGCGGCGGGGGCACAAGCCCGAGAACCCAAATTCGTTACATTGGTGTTAGGGTGGGATGGATGGACAGAGACCTACAGCACCTGTTGGACTCAGAGATGCGCCAGTTCCCCCAGCAGGTGTCCCACCCTTAAGTGCCAAGAGCTAGAATGGCTCCACCGGTGCAGCCACTGTTAGAAATTAAATCTAGGTGGACTGAGTGAGCACATTTGGTTCCTGTTCTGACCCGAGGAAGACCTAAATAATCTAGACCAGGCTCCTCTTATTCTTCTGCTTGCTGTAATAAAACCAGAATCTCCATCACTCCCACTCCCTGCTCTCTAAACTGATTTCAACATAAAATCTATCCAAAACCATCTCTGCAAATTCTCCCAGTGGTTGGTCATAAGAACAAAAGAAGAGTTAGAGACCCATCTAGCCCATTTGGTAGTAATTAATGCATCAGATGATCTCATCCAGCTGTGTCTTGAAAGGAAGCAGGGTATCAGTTTTAACAACATGGCTGGGTAGCTTGTTCCACCTTTCCATCACCCTATGAGTAAAGTAGTGCCTCCAGTTTTTAGTTTTAAATCCATGTAGTTTCCACTGTTCATACTAAAGAAATCCACTGGGTTTCAGTGGATCAGTGTCTCCACTGGTGATCAATGTCCTTTGAGAATATGGAATAAAAGTATCAGTGTAAGGATCCTATGCAGACGCAGATGCATAGGATCTGTACATGATATGTACAGTTGGCTTGTGCCGAACAGAGAGGGGACTATTTCCCGTATCAGTTTCAGTATCAGTTTCAGTGGGCGTCCTGGGAGAACGGCTGGTCCCAGGGGGAGATGGCAGGCCACCTTGCCATGGCCCGGGAGGGGAAGGCCTGACAGGCTTTGCTGACCAGCAATACAGCTACATGGCGTTGGCCATCCGGAGGCGTTTCAGTGGAGGAGGGAAGTCGCCCAGATTGCTGTGGGCAAAGCTGGCCCAACGATGGCACCTACCAGGCGAGCCCCTGGGATCAGTCACAGCAGACATGGTCTACTTCGCCCGCCAGGATGACACCACCCTTCCGTAAGAGGCGCAATGAGAGATAGCACCCCAGGCGACATAGTTGCAGCGCCATGTGATGCTGGCCATGCCGGTCTCCTTGGAGCAGGCTTTTTGGCTCTGGTGCAGCAGGCCAATGCTGTGTTTGAGGAGACCGGTGGGCACATCCAGAAGGGTGCTCCCTGCTGGGCAACAGGGGCTGCATCAGAGGAATCGGGTGGGGAGGAGGAGATGGCCACTGGTGTTACACCAGTAGAGCAGGGCAGACAGGTCACCTACTTACCACTGTGGACATCGCCCAGGAGGTGTTGGGCGCCGGAGCCAGAAGCTGTCGGGAAACAGGAGAAGAGCAGCCTAAAGGGGGCAGGAAAACCCGGAAGAGTGCTAGACCCCGCCTGCCATTGTGGGGTTTGTTCCTTTCCTGCCTCACTGAGGGCTGGGCATCAAGACAGCCGGACCCTCAGGATGGGAGACTATCAGCCTGCGCCTGAGGACAGTGATGGGACAGTGCGCAGAGGTCCTCGGCAAGGGGGTGCTGACTGACTGTGAATGTAAAGTTTGGGGCAGCCCCCTTTTATCTCCTCCAAATTCATGATGACTGAATCCTGGGGGACTGGTTGGAAGGAAGGTGGCTGCCTAGACTTGGGCTGGTGGGAGTTGGTGGGGCGGGGAACAGATCCGTCTCGAACATGATTATGTTAACTCTTGTAAAACTACTTCTACTACAGACCCAAAACCGATGTAAAACTAAGATCACCAGCAATTTTTTAAAAAAGATTCTCTGAATGAAACAGGAATTAACAGAAACTCTGTTCCGGTGTTTAATAAAGCTAAACAGTAAGCAGGTGTTTAAGGACAGCCCCAGAACTACTGAACACTTGCTTGAGGAGCTTTTCTCTGGTTAGACTGAGCACAGGCAGACATAGAAGTGTAAATATTGTGTCTCTGTACTTAGTGTGTATGTTCAAATTTACTCTTCTGTTTCAGATATTTGGACGGTCGCTTGACAGCTCTTGAACCCATCAGTATTTATTACCTTGATTAATGGAAATGCAGGTTTCCCCCCAAAAAACTATCATCCTTCTTTTATCTGACTTCAGTTTTGAAACTGGATCTTTCCCCTCTTAACATGGTATAAAGTTCAGGAATGAACTCACGTTTTCTACGTTATTTAGCATGTTGATATCAGCACAAAATATAAAACTCTTCCCCTTGACTCATGAATTACTTTCTTTATTGAAGGTTGTTCCTTTCCACCTGTCCTAGAGAACCGAATCCTGTGTGCTCAAGTGCTCTGAGCAAAATTGTTCGTGTCAAGGATCGCCTCAAGAAAGAGAAAGAGGAAAATCAACCCTGATATTTTTAGCACTGTCTGTGTGTGTTTCTTTTCTTACTACTTCATGTCCTTCTCCTGCCTCTTCAGTGTTCAGACAAAAAAAGGATGCTCAACACCCATTTTCAACATATGATGATATATGTCAAAACCTGATTTTCAGTTCTTTAAAGCATGTGTGCAGGCACTGTTCATTCATTATACATAAACGTAAAAAAATGACTCTGACGTTTGGTGACATTTGAGTTTTAGATGAATACAAGAGAAGAGAACTCCAGGTAACTTTGATAGAGAACAATGCTGTGTTTGTGTTCTAACCTGTCATAGTGATGCTACTATTTTGTTTGTACTAGTTTTCATAGTCTGAGAGGGGGTAATAAAGAAGCAATCAGCCCTGGCTCATCTCTTCTTGTTACTGTTTTCTGGGCCAACGTGGCTGTCACAGTCCATGACCTTAGTCATTAAGAGAATGAGCTTGACTTCTTCACAACAAGCACTGTGTAGAAAAACAGACAGTTTGAGAACAGTAGTTTTGCTCTCACCACCCAGGAACCTCGTGTTACAATGAAGTTTCAACTTCAGAATGCCCCCAAGCTCAGATACAGCTACCCTTTCACTTTCAAAATGAGGCTGTATGTATCTATTGATATCATGGCTCTGTGGAGATAAGATAAGAGTTTTTTTAAGCAGGTCATCAAACAAAGCATATCATATCTTCAATGAGAGGCACTCTGAAAATGAACCTAACGAAATCTGCAACAATAGAAATATATTTGAACTTCCTGGGATCGTGGTCTTATTAACTACAACTGGCAAAGCAAAATATCTGTTGAGGGGCCTGTTCACACAAGCTCAGGCGGTCAGAGACTTGATGACAGATCTGGAATAGAAGGATGGCTGTGATGCCAGATTCTAGATTATAGATCGTTGACTGAACTTTTGAAGTCACTTTTTTTAAAATTAAAATGTATGTGGCCTATTAGAGCTTCAGTACTGTCAAAGCCAAAGATAAAATCAACGTTCTGCTGTCAAACACTACAAGCTTCCTATCTATTACAACTGCACTTATAAGAAATGCCTGTGAAACTAACTGCCTATAAAGAGGCTTAAGAAATTCAGCACTCCAGTCCTTCTTCGGTATTTCCTCTTGGAGCAAGTAGAGTGATAATAACCAATGTCCAGGAGTGTTCACTCAGGGTATGGATTGTTACCCTGCTGATATGAATCTGCTGGCTGTTGGCCTCATGATCAGCACCAGGTAGCTTATTCCCAAGGAGCAAGGCTCAAGCTACGCTCAAGAGCCCATGGAATTTGCATGTTAGATGGTACTGTAAGATCCCCCCTTCTTGTCTGTTCCAGTCTAAACTCTGTTCCAGTGTTTAGTAAAGCTAAACAGTAAGCAGGTGTTTAAGGAAAGCCCTAGAACTACTGAACGCTTGCTTGAGGAGCTTTTCTCTTTTGAGACTGAGCAAAGGCAGACATAGAAGTGTAAATATTGTTGCTCTGTACTTAGTGTCTATGTTCAAATGTACACTTCTGTTTCAGATATCTGGACTGTTGCTTGACAGCTCTTGAACCCATCAGTATTTATTACCTTGATTAATGGAAATGCAGGTTTCCCCAAAAAACGATCATCCTTCTTTTATCTGATTTCAGTTTTGAAACCGGATCATTCCCCTCTTAACATGGTATAAAGTTCAGGAATGAACTCACGTTTTATACGTTATTTAGCATGTTGATATCAGCACAAAATATAAAACTCTTCCCCTTGACTCGTGAATTACTTTCTTTATTGAAGGTTGTTCCTTTCCACTTGTCCTAGAGAACCGACTCCTGTGAGCTCAAGTGCTCTGAGCAAAATTGTTCGTGTCAAGGATCGCCTCAAGAAAGAGAAAGAGGAAAATCAACCCTGATATTTTTAGCACTGTCTGTGTGTGTTTCTTTTTTTACTACTTCATGTCCTTCTCCTGCCTCTTCAGTGTTCAGACAAAAAAAGGATGCTCAACACCCATTTTCAACATATGATGATATATGTCAAAACCTGATTTTGAGTTCTTTAAAGCATGTGTGCAGGCACTGTTCATTCATTATACATAAATGTAAAAAAATGACTCTGACATTTGGTGATATTTGAGTTTTAGAGGAATACAAGAGAGGAGATCTCCAGGTGACTTTGATAGAGAGCAATGTTTTGTTTGTGTTCTAACCTGTCATAGTAAAACTACTATTTTGTTTGTACCGGTTTTCATAGTGTGAGAGGGGGTAATAAAGAAGCAATCAGCAATGGCTCATCTCTTCTCGTTACTGTTTGCTGGGCCGACTTGGCTTTCACAGCCCATGACCTTAGCCATTAAGAGAATGAACATGACCTCTTCACAACAAGCACTTTGTTGAAGAACAGAAAGTATGGGAATAGTAGTTTTGCTCTCACCACTCAAGAACCTCGTGTTACAATGAAATTTCAACTTCACAATGCCCCCAAACTCAGATACAGCTACCCTTTCACTTTCAAAATGAGGCTGTATATATTTATTGATATCATGGCTCTGTGGAGATAAGATAAGAGTTTTTTAAGCAGGTCATCAAACAAAGCATATCATATTTTCAATGAGTGGCATTCTAAAAATGAACCTAGCGAAGTCTGCAACAATAGAAATATATTTGCACTTCCTGGAATCGTGGTCTTATTAACTACAACTGGCAAAGCAAAATATCTGTTGAGGGGCCTGTTCACACCGACTCAGGCGGGCAGAGACTTGATGACAGATCTGAAATAGTAGGATGGCTGGGATGACAGATTCTAGATTATAGATCGTTGACTGAACTTTTGAAGATTCTTTTAAAATTAAAATGTATGTGGCCTATTAGAGCTTCAGTACTGTCAAAGCCAAAGATAAAATCAATGTTGTGCTGCTCAAACACTACAAGCTTCCTTTCTTTTATAACTGCACTATTAAGAAACGCCCTTGAAACTACTTCCCATAAAGAGGCCTACGAAATTCAGCAGTCCAGTCCTTCTACGGTATTTCCTCTTGGAGCAAGTAGAGTGATACCAATGTCCAGGAGTGTTCACTCAGGGTATGGATTGTTACCCTGCTGATATGAATCTGCTTTTAACTGTTTTCTAGTTTGAAACTGGATAATGTTTCTCTTAACATGGTATAAAGGTCAGGAATGAACTCGCATTTTCTATAATAATTAGTATGTTGATTTTAGCCAAAAATATATAACTTTCTTTATTGAATGTTGTTTCTGCACTCTGTCTTGATCTGTTATTTTCCATGTTTTAGTCTCATCTTGCTTTCTGGCGATCCTGCACACTTCTTCTTCTGTTCCTGGTCCAGTTCCTGCTTACCTGGTGGTCTGTGCACTTTTGGTCATTTCCAGTCTTGTTCCTGATTATCCTGTCCAGTCCTGCTGTGCTGCACCGTCACCTGCCTGGACCACTCCCACTGCTCCTGTCCATTATTGCAGATCCTACTCGGAATCTTCCATCATTGCTTGCCTTGGCTTCAGATGTTTCCATGAGACCTCATCCTTTCAGGTACATCAACTCTTTGCTTGTGTTAATGCCTCTTTTCAATAAACTAGTCTTTATCTCATGTATGAATTCTCTCATTACTCAATAGGCTTTAGGATTTCTTCCACTTTGCCAAAGTGTAACACTTCCCAGCTGGAAGAGTCAGTCTGAGAACAGAACTCAGACAGCTCTCTGCAGAGTACATCTTTTACCTGGAATCAGTGAGTCACTTTCCTGGCTACAAATGATGGTTGCAGGCAGAGTGCACCATCTGACATTGTATAGCAGATCATCTGACACTGATACTTTTGAATGGCTAATGGATAATACACAATATATATGTATGAAAAATGTAGCGTATCTGCACACACAATAGAACACATCTTAAAAAAAACATTAGCCTACAGTATGTTTTATTCATATTGTCAAATATCTTAGTGACCTTGTGGATTAGAGAACTGCACTTTCCTCTCCAGAGAGTTTCTATACTGTGATCATACACTCTGTCCATAGAGTGTTCATGGAGACTCATTCACATAGTGTACACTGTAATAATGAGAGTATTTTTAGAGGGTGGTTGAGAGAGTGATATTTGGATTGAACACCATGCAACCATATGAGGAACGTTTATCACTGATCTGGAAATAGGATCAGTTTTAACCACTGATCCAGGTGCCACATGCCTTTTTATGGAGGAAGAAGATTTGTGGAGGAAGAAAATCGGTTCCTTCTATGGGTGACTGATGGAGTTTCAGAAAAAAAAATGTACTCTGCTGTGTCACAACACATTGTGTCATTGTGTCCACATACTTGAACACAGTACAGAAACGACCTGTTCCCCTGTTTCTGTCAGCTAAGACTGGTTTGTGACGCATCTCAAGGGCACAGGGGGTATTGGGAAATTGCAAGAATGAGGCACTCTGTCCTACTAACACATGGAGAACGTGTTGAATTAAGCCGGGACCACTATGTGTTTGTTTTTTTTTAATTTTGAATCCAGGACTGAAACATTCTGCTCACATTTTCTGGACGCTATGTGGAAGCAGTTAAAAAGGAAAACAAAATGTTTATTTGTAGTGAAAATTGAATAATTAAAATTATGGGAAGTGGTATTAAAACTGTACAATGCACTAGTGAGGCCTCATTTAAATTATTGTGTACAGAAGTGATCACCATGTTATAGATGTTATAGAAATTATATTGGAATTAGTGTGGAGAAGAGCAAACTGAGCGGAAGGAAATGAACTACACTGCCAGGCTGGAGGAACTGTGTCTCTTTAGATTGAACGGAGTGTCCTACACTTACAGATTGAAGGATCTGCTGGTCATTGGGGTGAAAGACAAGCAATCTTGGTGTCTGCAATATCAAGGAGGAGGTTTAAAGTGGCATTTCAGTGGGTAACAGAAGATGATTTTGCAGTTGAGCAACAGATATTGAGAGTATATTGAATGGTGTGCTGCTCATTCTAGTGTGGAGCCAAGTGTATTGGTGTGAAGCTTATACTGGTTTTGAGCCAACTGTACTGGTGCAGTTCAAGTATGTGGACACTATGACACTACATATTGTGACTTCACCGGTCACCCATAGAAGGACCCCATTTTCAAATTTTCATAAAGTCTAGAGATGATACTGGTTTGGAGCCAGGGTACTGTGTGTCTATGTACAAAATTTACTGTTTAAGAGTTTGAGGAAGAGTTTAGTAAAAGGATGGGGAACATAGTAAAGTCTGAACAAAATACATTTCCTCCTTTAGAAATGTCAAAAGTAGCTCTATGTGTCATGAGCTGTGGTGTGTCACTGTGTGATGTGTCATGAGACTGGGTGAGTGCTGTAATCTAACCTTTGTTCTAACCTTTTGTTCTAAGATTTAAAAGTACAAAGCTAGCTTGAAATAGCACCACAAAAGTGGAAGATTGCACTGTTGAGTCTATTCGTTTCCAGCATTATGGTGATTTTTGACATTGGTTATCCCAAATAGATTAAAGTTCCAAAAGGATGACACTATTACTGTTACATGTTCAATTTGGGGTACCACAGGGATCAATGCTGGGACCAATATTTTTCTCTCTCTACATGTTGGTGCTAGGTAGGATAATCCGAAAACATAATATTAACTTTCATTCATATGCTGATGACACTCAAAGGTACATTTCGTTTACACTTAATGACAACTCTATTATCACTTTATTTAATTGCATTAATGAAGTAAAGACTTGAATGTGTGAAACCTTTTTGTTACTTAACTCTGATAAAACTGAGGTTTTGTTGTTTGGAGGAAACAATACTGATAGGACTGCTATAACTTCAGCACTTAACTCAGAGGATTTAAAACTTTGCCTCAGAGACTCAGCACGTAACCTAGGTGTCATATTAGACAAAAGGCTCTCATTTAACTCTCATGTTAAAACAGTATCTAAAACATGCTTCCTACAAGAAATATTGCAAAACTAAGGCAGTTTTTCTCCACTCAAGACACAGAGAATACATGCACTGGTATACAGCATGTTAGATAACTGCAATGGCCTACTAACAGGGAGCACCCACCACTCTTTCAACACCTTACTGTGAACTCAGAATGCAGAAGCTAGAATTGTTACTAGGAGTAGACCATATAACCCCCATACTTAGCTCTCTTCAATTGGCTTCCTGTCAGGTACAGGGTGGACTTCAAAATCCTTCTACTTACTTACAAGGCTCTCAGAGATCAGGCACCTGTCTATCTAATGGAACTTATTAATGTATACCATCCAAGTCGCCCGCTTAGATCACAGAATGCAGGTCTTCTACGTATTCCATTAATAAAAAACAGTTGGCAGTAAAGCCTTTAGTTACAGGGCCCCTAGCTTATGGAATAGTCTGGAATATTTGGGATGCAGAGTCAATCTCAGTATTCAAATCATTCTAATATAATATTAGCGTGCCCAAAGGGATAGGGCAACTAGTTGGCCTTGGACCACTTGAGGTTTTTTCTCTCCTTACTAAGGAGTTTTTGGTTCCTCTCCTCCATTGTCTTCTGTTCTGTATTGACAAAATGTATCGTCAATTGTATTGTTAAGCGCCTTGGGGCAACCTTGTTGTGAAAGGCACTATATAAAAATAAATTGAATTGAATTGAATTATATCTAACTTGCCTCTTTGTGAAAATCTGAGAGTGTGCTGTTGCAGTTCAGTTTAACAATCACCTCATTGAAATTAACCACTTTATAACAGAGAGAGGAACCACAGAGAACATTAAATTCCCATGGACTGAATTACCATTTCTATGATACTTAAACCTACAGTATGCCCACGCTAAACCTGACACTAAAGTAGCTGTCTCTGCACTCTTAAACTGCATTTCTGATATAAAAACCTTCATGACTTACAATTTCCTTTACAAAATGCCACAAGACAAGGCCCATGAACTCTGTGGAGCCAATGCAGTAACCCTGCTGATTGTACAGTTCTGGAACCATTAGGGTTATATCCAATCCTTGCTTGATTTTTGGCTCTCAGGTGCAGAATATTGTAAAAACATTGTTCTTCCATCTCAGATATACCACCACACTATGTTTTATTTTGCCTTTGTTGCTTTGTTCTCTCATATTGATTGCAGTAATGCTGGTGTATTTAAATCCACACTGAACGAACTTCAGTATGACCAGAATTTGGCAGCCAGAATCCTGACCAGGCCTAGTGCAAGTGATCACATTACTGTCCCTGCACTGGCTTCCTGTCACGTTTCTTGTCAACTTCTAAATCCTCATTCTTACATACAAGCAGGGCTTGGCACCTCAGTACCTGTCTGAGCTACTATTGACCTGCTCCCCACCTCGCAACCTTCGCCAGCTGTTTGGGGTCACAAGTGAGAAACCGTCCAGCGGTCAGACAGAGTTTGTTTGGTTTCAAAGTCTCCAGTAATGGAGCCAGTTCCCCTGTTTCTGTGCAAAATTATTCATACTTGTATTTATGAAGTATATAAAGGGTTAATTGAAGAAGCTTTCAGAAGCGTGGAGTGATAACAGAAAAACACACTTGTGTTTAACAGTATTGTGAGTTCAGTGAAGTGTAGTTGCAGTGTGGGGGAATTGTCCTGTTCAGTCCTGTGTGTGTTACAGAGTGTGACAGTTTTTAAACAGGACAGTGTAACATCACCTATAATGAGTGTAAAGATGTACAAGGCTGAGAGGAAGATCCGCGATACCAGCTGCAGTTACCCCTGTAATGCAAGAACCTGTGGAAACACCCCTATATTTGAACTAACTTTAGAAAATAATCCTTTAAAAAACATGATCTTGTGTGACTATTCTCGGCGTGCGTCTCTAACTGCATCCAGCACAGGAAGGGACCTGCGTGACATCATTACGGCCAGGCTGTGTGGGACTCGCAGTGCAGACGCCCCCAAGAAGTCTCCCAGGGGATTTATTGGAATTGTATTTCGTAACTAGTATCTACTGCCAGCTATGGTGAAGTGTTCAGACAGGGTTACACTTAGAGCAAACTACCTGCCTCCATGAACTTATTTAAAACAGGCGTGGTTGAAAACACCAGGCTCAAATTACTCCTGTGATACCGAAATACAATATGAGGTATTAATAAATCAATATTTATGTAGCCTGGCAAAGAATAACCAGCAAAGGACACAGATATATTTTTGGGGTTCTTTATTTCCAGGTGAGTATGGTGTCTGATCTGTTTTGTTAGTTTGGAAAATAATAAAAAAAACAAAAGAAATTACATATAACGATATTTTTACCCACACGAAATACAGTAGTGACTCTTCCTACCATGAAGGAAAACATAAAAAACACATTTTAGTTTTACGGTTTCAACATTCCATCTGACCGTTACAAAATCGCATCTAAACTGAACAAAATATAAATTACATTACAGTTGAAGTTTAAACAACTCACCACGCAGCGCGTGCAGAAATAGGTCGCTCACAGCTCTACCCTCACTGAGAACTACATTACAACGATAATTAGCATAATACTTACAATTGCATACACTTAACAAACGGTGCTACACCCATTTCACAGCTAAACATAAGTCTCTGTAAAGAATAAAGGAACATAAAATACAAGGAACCTGTGAAACACATTACTTACAAATCAGTAAACAGATATTCCTAACCCGAGTAGATGTCTTGAAACTGGCTACGGCCTCAGTGCACTCAGTTAAAATCTAATATCCATCTTGTTAATCTTGTCTCAATCCTATGAAATACCCCTTTATACTTGTTAATACTTTTGATACTTTTCACCACTAGGTCACAATGTCCCCTGCTGCATAGTCAACTTCCCGGTGACTATCAACCTTTCACCCCCTTGACTGCCTCCCTAAAAAGGACAGCACTTAAGTTTGTTCTCATCTGGGAAAAGACTTCTAGAGTTAAGGAGATCGCATTACAGACAGACTTGGGTTCATGAAAAGGATTAGTGTGCACCCCAGCATTGGCTCTATGACTTCTGCGTGGAACAGGAGTAGATACATTTAATACACGGTCACTAGAAGAGAAGCTGGTAGTAGGCTCAGCCCTAAAAGGCTCGGTATCAGCCTCAGATACACCACGATCTAACAGGTAGCGCCATCTAGTGGATTTGGCATAACAGGCAGCTATTCACCACTAGGTCACACATATATAAACTATCAACGCACATTTGTATAATGCTCATTTAATTATGATTGTCAAGAATTGTCAAGTTCTCCAACAAATCTGTGTTCTAATTTTAAAATATTTTTGTAAAGGATACAACGGGTGTATAAATGAATTCTCCCAACAGCCAGATGAAAATACAATTCCACACGTGAAAATGGTTTCCTTGGATATTGCCTATTGCGATATTGACTTAGGTCCTTTATTGTTAACTTGTTTCACTTCCACACGAGTAAAACACGCATACTTCCTGCAAATTTCAAGAGCGTTAAGGTTTTTTGAAGAAATCCAATTAACTTTTAGCAGAGACTATGTTCACATGGGAACAATCTGAAGCGCATCCCTGAGTGGGCTTGAACCACCAGCCCTTTGTTTAACAGCTGCGCAGAGACACACTCCTGTTGCTTTTCACCATTCACACGTTTGTAGTTAAAGAAAATAAAATACTGGCATTTTCCTGCCAGCCAGCAGTATTTCTTCTGCACTGACCAAGAATAACCAAGAACTTTATTTCATCTTTCATAGGTTGTAATTTCCAGAAAAGGAAGTGAATACTTGTATTAAGCTAAATCAAGCCGACGGAGATGCACTGCAGTTGTTTTTCTCCACTTTTCGTTAAAAGGAGAAAAAAAATCACTGGCATTTTCTTGCAGTATTTCTTTTGTCCTGATAAGCAAGATTTGTACTTTATTTTTCAGAAGTTGTATGACTTTCTTGAAATTAAGAAACCGCTTGTTCCAGAAAGGAAATGAAGACTTGTTTCAAAGTAAATCAAGATGTATATCTCTCTCTGCGTGTGCTCTTATCTGTCCATCTCTATCTCCTCTTCTCTTACTCTGGCAGTCTGTGCAGAGTATCTGAAGGGGATGTAACACCACTTGGCAAAGAAGAAAGACGCAGAATAAAAAATCATTATTCTCTTCTCAGTCAGATTCACAGCTCAGACTCACACTCGGACAGAAGCTCATCTCCATACTGTTCTCTATCCTGACAACCCAGAACAAGAGTATATTCAGACAATCAGTGCTGCTACATGAACAATATCAGACAGAACAGCCTGGACTCAAGTCACATCTCCCCCTTTTCTCCTTCCTCACAGCCTCTTAGAGACAGAGCAGAGCTCCTGGTTCTCCTCTCTGTGAACTGGGCTCAGGGGTCACTGATCTGGCAGCTGTGGGCTCTGTTCCAGGTCAGAAGCAAGAAGCTTCTATTAACCCTTTCCAGGACCTCCAGCCATTCAATATTACTGTACTTTCTTTACTGTAATGTAATGTTTCTTTATTAGCCCTGTACAATTTCTTGCATTAGGAATTTGTCTTTTCGCATATGTCAGCCTACAAACATGTTTTATAAATGTTTTATAACACACATGAGTGTGGAATTATCTTAGTATTTATGTAATAAACACCAGTATTGACACTTTGATCAGTATATTGATTATTAGTAGTTGATGATCCGATGGTCATGTCTACAATAGTGACTAGTTGACCAGTCTGTAGCTCTGAGCAGTGGAACTCAGATAACACAGAAGATTCCACACCAGCCCTGGGATTCAGCTGCTCTCACAAGTGTCTAACAGTCTTATAAATTTACAATTAGATGAATTATTGTAACAGTTATACAGTTAATTTAAATCATCAGACTACCTATGAAATTGAGAGCTGGCTGGAAATAAAACCAGGATACCCATTTTAACCTCCAGGATCAGGAGTCTGTTCCTCCTGGTTCCTGTACTCTGATGATTCGTTTAAAACATTTAAAAGCGCTTATTACAGGGACTTGTGCTCGTTCTCTACTGCTCCACACGGGTACGCTTTGTAACACATTAATCTGCGAAGTAAACTATTTTTTTCCTGTTTAATGAATTTAATTCCTTGGTATGTCACTCTCCTCCTCCAACTGTAATAAATCAATTCTCTTCACAGCCCGGTGTGTTCTTTTTTGGGGGGAGATGTTATATCTGTAAGAAAAGCCGCCGAGCTCCGGACAGGAGTCTCCTCCAGCGGAGACGCGCTCTGCTCTGTCAGAAAGAGCGCTGGGACGTCACAGACACCAGCCAGAGCGCCGGGATCACAGAGAGAGAGACTGAGGGAGGAGCGCAGAGCGCACGAAGGAGAGTTATTGATCACTTATCTATCCACAACCAATTAATTAAACTGAAGAACCGTAGAATAATTGATTAACTTCACCCATTGGTGAGTACTGATTCTTTTCTTGACCCTGTTTAAATATCTAGAAAACAGTCAATTAAGACTGTATCGATCAATTACCATTGTGCGTTATATGTTAATAATGGTTAATCCAAAATTAAACAATGATTATTCATATTATTATTTAGGTAACTGTATCCTAGAGCTAGAAAATGATATTTCAAGTTCATAAATGTATGTAAGTAACAGTTTAAATGCATTTTTCCAGTATTTATAAATCATAAGAATGGTAACCACGGCAACAGGCGCCCCGTCACTGCTCGCGTTTAAGTGTCTCGCATTTGTCACAGAGAACGGTGTGAAGTCACGAGCAGCCACTAATACTAATACCAGTGTCTTCATGTTAATATTAGTGAGATTACAACTGGTAGTTTTAATGCTAGTGTTCATGTGAGTATTAATGACAGTGGCACTACTGATTGTTTTAGTTTTAATGTTCATATTAATATTAATTATAATTATAGAGTTAATGTTAGAGTATTAACACTAGTAGTAATGTTAGTTTTAGTAATAGCATTACTGTTATTATTAGTAGTTTGTGTCAGTGTTAGTGATTGTCTTACTGTTGTAATATTAGTAGTTTTTCTATTTGTGTTAGTCATCTTGTATCTGTAGATAAGTGTGTTTGTGGTATCTGTGTGTGTGAATGCATGCCTGTGAATGTGTTTGTATGGTGTGTGTCTGTGAATGTGTGGTGTCTGTCAGTATGTAGTTTTATATTTGTAAGTGTATGTGTGGGTATGTCTGTCAGTGGGTGTAGTGTCTATGTGTCTATGTAAGTATTAATGATGATAGCATTACTGATAGTTTTAGTATTAATGCTAGTATTCGTGTTAATATTAGTGAGAGTATATCTGGTAGTTTTACTAATAATACAACTATACATCTGAGAATTTGTGATGATAGATACTTTTAATTTTAGTTTTAATGCTAGTATTCATGTTAGTATTCGTGATAATTATGCTGTTAGTTTCAGAGTATTAACACTCATCATCATGTTCGTTTTCATGACATTATTACTGTTATTATAAGTATTATTGGTCTAGTAGTAGTTTTTGTCAGTGTTAGTGTTAGTAACAATGATAGTGTAAGTTTTGGTGTTATTGCGTTACTGTGTTAGTGTTGCTGTTGTAATATTAGCACTATTGCATTAGTGTTAGTTATAGTGTATCTGTACCTAAGAGTGTATGCGGTGTCTATGTGTGTATATAGTGTTTATTTGTGTATCTGTGAGTGTATGAGTGTCTGATTGTGTGTATAATGTGTGTTGTGTCTGTAAATGTGTGTGAGTGTGTAGGTGTACAGATGCAACCATTCAAAGTGCGCGGTACAGACACGTACCGCAGGTAATTGGCTACGGCTTCGCGCATCGTGACGCGTGATGACGCAAAATACCGCGGTACGTGATTGGTTGACCGACAGGGGCACTCGTGGTCCGTTGGTCGGTCATGGAAAGATTTACAGTAAATGTCTTTACTGTGCCCGTTTTAGCATTTAATATTCATTTGGAATTTTACCACTAAAGGGAAATCTTAGTACCTGAGCATAAAAAGAATAGGAGCATACTGTAACGCTTGTGAAGGCCATAAACGATATTAATTTTGAAACATAAACAGTATATGGCTGGTCTCGGTACTTTAAAGAAAAAATACACACCAGTATTCCATTTCTCCCTAAACATTTTAAGCATCGAAGTCTTTAACTAACGTGATACCGGAGTCAACAAGCATACTTTTAGAATTTTATTAAAAGGGAATATAATATGGAAACGCGTATCTAAAGAAATTAATAACGATATAATTATATTCATGTACCGCAGCACAAGAATAGTACACGCTGTACATTGTCTGTTGACAGTGTTTCTGTAGGGCTTTTTCAACACTCCTTATACGAGCTTGCCAGTGGTGCTGTGGGTTAGCTTCCTGACTCACATAGCACATGTTGGGTGTTTGAATCCAGCTGGATCCATGACTTTTTTTTTTTAAACAAACATTTCTTTGAAAAAATAAAACTTTTCCCTGGGTCAGAGATTAAATAAAACCTCACTCGCACCAAACAAATTTATATTTCTGAATATCACAACATGATCGAATTTAAGTCATTTTAACAATGAATAGTCACCTATGCGTTACAATATAAACATTTATATTGATTTAAATCGCAAACGCGTGTTTAAATATATGCGTTTTTTGATTCAGAATCAGACAAATGCAACATAAATTGATATCTTTGTCTTCTAAGTATCTTAATAAACTTTCAGCATTGCTTTCTCCCCGTTTAGATTTATTTTTCTTGGGATCAAACGTGGAAAGATTAGATTGTAATCGTTTTTATTTTTTAAATACATTTTAGAAAAGTGTAATCTATACTAAAAAGCTGTACACTACCTGCTATAAAGATACATATTGTAATACTTTCGGGTTCGGATAGGTCGGATACAAGAACTCAGACTTGCGGAGTTAAAGCAAGTTAAAGCCTTGATTTTATATATCACCTTTAAAAGTGGCATCTCAAAGCAATACAGTAGATGTAAAAACAGTTAAAAGGACCACAGATTACAAAGTAAATACCCAACACTGATTGTACCCATCTGTCAAGCACCTTGAATTGAATTGAATTGAGAGGGGGAGGGCGAGCGAGAGAGCACAGCCAGGACAGGCAAATAAGATACACTCCACAGACATTCACAACAGCGACATATCATAAAACTTTTGCACATATTGTTAAATTATTACTTGTTTTTCAGGAAGTTAAAAAAACACTTGAATTACATATCCAGTCTCTCGAAATAAAATTATTTTTCAAGCAATGCAACTAACTTCAGGCAACGTGTTTTTTTTTAATCCAACATTGACAGCCACATCTTAAATCTTGTCAGTCAGCTCTCTTTTCTCTATTTGAATTGTTGCGATTCAAACAACTTGGGATAACAAGTGGTCTCAAAGTCACCGAGCTCACAGTGCTTCAACAACAGATGACAATTTCCTTAGTCCTTCCTTAGTCTTCCTGAAAGTGTCAGATTATGAGTGAATAAAAGCATTTTATTAAAAAACACATTTGCGTTTGTTTGTTTGAGAGCTATATTATATACATATATACATATATGTATTTTTTTATATGTAAGATATAATGATGTGTTCCTGCTTACACATCGCATGACTTTAAAAGCTAGAAAAACAGGTTTCGATTCACATTATCTGGCAAGCCTTGTTTTGTCAAGGGACAGCACATACTTTGAAAAGACCGCAAATGTATTAGCAAGGTGTGATTTGTTTTTTTTTGACAGAGGACAAAACTCTCTCACTCGCCCACCTCCTCTCTCAATTCAATTCTATTCAAGGTGCTTTATTAGCATGACCGATGGGTACAATCAGTGTTGCCAAAGCAAATGAAAGTAATTATATTTACATTAAACAAAACAAAAAATAAAAGTAAAATAAAATCTACAGACATATTACAGACATTTACAACAAAGACATATTATAAAATATTGACATATTCTGTAGTCTTACTCTCTCTCTCTTTTCTCTCTCTCTTGGGCATGCGGGCGGTGTGTTGGCTTGCGTTGTTGGCGGGCAGGGGCGCGGGAGAGCCGGGCTAGCAGGTGGTGACGGAGAAGAAAAATAAAGGCTTTCACTTCCTTTAACTCCGCAAGTCTGAGATCTTGTGTCCGTCCTATCCAAACCTGAAAGTATTACAATATGTATCTTTATAGCAGGTGGTGTACAGCTTTTTAGTATAGATTACACTTTTCTAAAACGTATTTAAAAAATAAAAAAAACGATTACAATCTAATCTTTCCATGTTTGATCCCAAAATCCCAAGAAAAATAAATCTGAACGGGGAGAAAGCTATGCTGAAAGTTTATTAAGATACTTAGAAGACAAAGATACTGTATCAATTTATGTTGCATTTGTCTGATTTGTCTGATTACAAAAAACAAATATAATTAAACACGCGTTTGCGATTTAAATCAAAACTCGATTTAAATCAATATAAATGTTTATATTGTAATGCATACTGTACAGCCTCCACTGCACTGGTTAGATGCGACACCGAAGATATGATTAATAACCTTTTAAATCTGAAGGGAGATCTAAAAGGATCCCCCTCCACACACACACAATAGAAGCAGGAAGCAATCTTGCTTTCATAAAATATACCAACTTTTTAATGACTGATGATTAACATGCTGTAATACACAGTTTAAATTTAAAAGCTCAAATGCTGTACATGAGAGGTTAAGCTTTATTGGCTCCTCCTGGCAGTTTTACAAGGTGATTCCGGATACTTTCCGGCATGACGTCAAATGACGCGATATACCGCGTGATACTGTGTTTTCATGCGACTCACCCCACCGTGGTGTACCGCGAAATACCACACGCGTTTTGAATGGCTGCATCTGTATGTCCAAAATTCAGCAGCCAGAATCCTGACCAGGTCTAGTGCAAGTGTTCATATTACTCCTATCCTGGAGTCCTTGCACTGGCTTCTGGTCAAATTCCACGTAGACTTTAAAATCCTCATGCTCACCTATAAGGCTCTACATGGCTTGGCACCTCAATACCTGTCTGAACTATTATCGCCCTACTCTCCACCTCACAACCTTCGCTCTGCTAATTCTGCCCTCCTTACTGTCCCCCAAGCCCCTCTACACTCTTTGGGTGACAGGGCCTTCTTCTGTTCTGCCCCCAAGCTCTGGAACTCTCTGCCCAAGGATATCAGAGAGTCACCTTCTCTAAACTCCTTCAGATCCAGACTCCAAACCCTCTTCTTCAGAAAAGCCTTTACTTAACTGGTTCCATTCTTCACCCTTCTGCTGTTAGTACCACCTTCCATGGTCTCCTCTATTGTTATTGTTGTAATTGTAAATCTTATTTATTGTTGTATTCTTCTTATTTATTGTTATTGTCATCCTGTAAAGCACTTTGAGAAGCCACCTTTAAAGGCGTTATATAAAATAAAGTTTATTATTATTATACTCTGTAGTAAAGAAATCGCATAAGCAGCAGACTGCAGGCATTTTTCGTTTATGTTGGATTGCTTGTGTGCAGAGAACTTCAGCGTGTCCTAGGTCAGTTCCACAGACACACTGCTGTGTACAAGTAATTTTCTTATTACTTTGGGTTTTGAAAAACCACGTACACCAGGAGCTACTGAAACTGGTAATGCTCATATAATGTGCAATGCATTAACAACGTTTAGGGGGGAGAAATATGGCTTGCTATGAATCCTAACACTTTACAGGAGGTATTTTATTCATTATCGGCTCAGATATAGCTGTCAATAAATATATCATGCATTTCAACTCCATCAATATCAGCAGTGTTATCGCTAAATGTAGTTCTTACATCCCCATTACAGTATTAAACAAAATGTTGTAAGTATCAACTGCATAGTGCTGATAAAATATATCTTCGATGGAAGTTATAGTGTAGAGATGCAAGGAGTCACAGAGCAGTGAGTTGTACTATAGTTCAGACTTGAAATAGTGTATTCTACATGCAAGTTTACAATGCAACTGTATTGTTTTTACTCAGTTCAACTTTAAGCAAAATGATACTGCACGTGAATTCTCTCTAGGTTTCTTAAGAAATAGTATTACAGTATAATTATCCTGTAAAATAGTAAATATTTAGTCTAAATTTATTCTTACGTTGTGTTAGACCATGACAAAAGTCTTATTTCATGGTTTTGGTTCTTCTTTGTGTAGACTTTACCTAGTTTGATAAAGGGTTTAAGTTGCTGTATGCCTTCCTATGAATCCTGGGAGCTTCACTTTCATGTTCTTCTTTATAAACTCACCTGTCTCTTATCTTTACGATATAAAGTTTGTTCCAGCTATAGTAAATATACCTCTAATTTTTAGTTGTTGTATAATTTAAATTCCAAAGGTCAGAAAAAGTAAAAATCAGAAAAGTTTTATTTTTTTACTATCCCATGCATTGTATGCATATTATTGTGTTTTTGCAGTTCTTTCAACATAATAAGTAGTTTTTAACTTTACATGATCATGTACTCAGAAATATTATATATATTGTATTCTAATAGTTCATTAACCAATGATTTTCTCATTTTTTCTTTTAAGTGATACTTTTACTTTTCCTTAATTTTGTATTCTAGATATATGCAATTACATTCCCCCAACTACCAATATAATAGTATTTTCTTAGGGTTATCATAAAGCTGCTCTTATTATCATTTGTAATAGCGTTTCAACTATTTACACTAATTCCTTCCTCTCAGTGAGAATATTATGATAAAAGTGGTTGGCTTTTATTATTTTTATATATACAGATACATGCATTTAAAATGTACAGTACAACCCCGTACTGCGTGAAAGTATCTACAGATCACAGCGTTGTACCGCAGTAAGTGATTGGCTAGCCAAAATGACCAACAGGCAGCACTCGTGATGCATTGGTTGTTAGTGAAATGATTGTGTGAAACCAGTATTCCACTTTCTTCACAAAAATTTTAAGCATCAAAATCTTTCATTCCGTTACATACTGTGGTTATTTTGGAGAAGTTTTTACGTATTTCTGACTGTATTAAGTTTATATACTTCATAAGTTTTTTAACCTTTTCTATGAATAATTGCTCTCGTTATCACAGTTAAAAACCACATACTTTTTATAATTTGATTAATAGGGAATATAATCTGGAATCATGTATCTAAATAAATTAATAATGATATAATTATATTCATATAGCTCAAATTATTACAGTAGTAGACTTTCTTTGTAAAGATCTTCATCAATTTGACTCATTCATCCCCTTGGAAACCCCTCGTTCAGTTATAGCTTAAACTATCAAGCGGTGTGGTGGTATAATGGCTTAGGCATCTAACTTGCACGCTGGAAGTTGGGGGATTGAACCCAGCTCTTGCCATGAGTTTTCTTTTAACAAATAAAAATTTCTTTGAAAAACTACAAAAGTAAATATATTATTGACACTATATTGAATTTGTTGGTATTTCTAAATATCAAAACACATTCAAAGTTAACTGAGTTAAGTGATTAACCTTTTCTACGAAAACTTACACTCATTATCGCAAAAAAAAATAAAAGATGGAATCGCTTATCTAAAGAAATTTATAATGATATTAATTTACTGTAATCAACATTCTTTGTAAACATGGTTTATTTTTAATTTGACTCAATCGCGCATGATTACTTTCAAAACATTTTAAAACTGTTTGTCTCAGCTGTGTTTTCGAGCAGCCCTTGACAATCCAAGTTCAATACCTGCTTACGGGACAAGTTTTTCTTCTAACAAATACTTAAAAAATAAAATAGTAAGTATTATGTACACTATATTAACATATATATATATATATTCATCATAACATATTCAATGTTAATTTATATTAATAATGAAATAAAAACGTGAATTATCAAACGGGAATACTGTCAACTGTTCAACCGATTTGATTCAAAACACTTTATTCAGTTGGGCAGTTTAACAGACGCCTCAAGCCTTAAAACGAAGTTGTATGTATTGTAATTAGAATCGAGAATAACAAATTAAAAATACCACTGAAACTAAAATAATGTGTCTGGTCATTATTAACAGTATTAATTTAATAATAATAATATTTTCAAGCTTCTTGTATCTTTTTCAGAGTCATTTTTTTCTTCGGTTTTCATAAGCTTCGCTTACTAAAATACCTGTTTAGGAGACACAATGTTTCAGATGTCGATGATTTTGTGAACAAATGACAGAGCCTGCAACCTACAGTTTTAAAGATCGTGATTTGAAAAACATTTCACAGATTTAATTTAAACAATATCTAGTACCTGGTTGCAGTTTTAGAAATCCTAGTTTGAATAAAGCGGATCCCAGGTGCAAGTGATAACGCAAGAAGACATTATGGTAAATTTTTTATGAAGCATGAAGCATGCTGAAGTCTCTCAAAACCGTAAAAATGTAACATTGTAATATTGTGTGGCACGATGGGCAACCGATTCTTTTAATTTTAAAGAAAATCAAAAATAGGAAACAATAAAGTGTGTGTCTCAAATAGGCATTGCATGGTTTTAAAACCCATAAAAATGGGTTTAGTTAAAAATACGAAAAAAAAACAATTTCCTTTTGTGTGATCAGCTTAGAATCTTTGTGCAAGCTGTACATTTTTTAAACTTTTTAATTAAACATTTTAAAGACTTTAATATTGTAAACGCAACACAAATTTCTCACAGATACAGAACAATCACAATCTCCTGTTTTCCCGTGGTGTGAAATGAATTAGCAGGAGATTGAGAAAACGGTGCACCCACTGAGCTCAGTCAGAGAAAAGGAGGGCGCCGTAAGGACACCATTCTGCAGCGCAGTGTTTATGGCTCTGAGTGCGCCTGCCTTTAAAACTTAATAATAGAGTGTAAATAATTTATTTTAACTTGAAATATTTTATTATTAAATATAGCTTTCTCACCAGTTTGTTTTATTTTTGAAATGATCGTTAAACAAAACAGGGGCTTATTGTACTTTCTAATGACATTGCACATGGAAAGATTATACATTTTAATCATTTTTAATTAAAAAATACATTTTTGAAACATTTCATCTACACAAATATCACATACTATTTTATTTCTGATTGTTATGACAACAGATTACAATCTAATCTTTCCAAGTGTGATGCCATTAGGAAGTACAATAGGCTCTTGCTTTGTTTAACGATGGTATGAAAAATAAATCTAAATGGTGAGAAAGCTATGCTTAAAGTTAATTCAGGAACTTAGAAGACAAAGATAATGATTTACATTGTTTAATTTTAAAAACTAAATAATAAATGCAGACGCGATTGGTGCCATTTGCACTGCGAAAGCTCAGGCTGTGCTGCTTCTCCCCCGTCTTTGATGGGGCGCAGTATTTTCACAGCCTCTGACTGGGAAAAAAAGACCAGCTGATGTGTCCTACATAACAGGAAGAGAAGAGAATGTGATTTTTTTTCTGTATGAAACGTGTGTTACGTTTATGAAATTTGAGTATTTTAAACATTTAATTAAAAAGTAAAAATCTTACAGCTAACACAAAGGTTCAAAGCTGATCACGAAGATGAAAAATCACCCATTTTTTGCGCATAAAAAGTGGTTTTTAACTAAACCAGTTTTTTACAGATTTTAAAGTCATGCGATGTTAGGCAGGGACACGTCATTGTATCTTATTTTTAATTTAATTTTTAAAAAATTAAATCGTTTGGCCATCTGGTTGATAGGCTGTTCTCCAATTACTGGCAATTGTAAAACAAAATAACCATTCCACCCTCCCTTGATTAACTTAAAGATTTCCATTAAGAAATGCTTAAAAACAAAACCATTACGTATAATAATTAATCCAAATTCACACGCAGGAGCCAATTTTGCCAGACACAACATCCCAGAGCAAATCAGGCACTTGGGCTGAGATCTCATTTAGCACAGCCAGCTGGTTTCCTGTTGAATGACGTGACAGACTGGGTTCAATCCCAGGTGGTTTACTATATAGTACAGTTAATTTTTGGTTTTAATTCCAAGTTAAATTGTTGGCTGACGACATTTGGATGAAGACAAAATATAGATTTTCTCAATTCGAGTGTAAACCTGAAAAAGACACATCATGTTCACAATAAGCTATAGTGGACTATAATAGTAGTAGCAGACTATAATAATAAAGGACTATCTTTATGCATTCGGCTCTGATCGTGCCTAGGTGCGCCTAGGTACATTACTGTCATGATCGCAAACCCCTCTTCTGAAGGGCGCTCCAGCCCTTATTCCCCACACCTGTCCCTTGTTCCAGCCCCTTTTCAGTTCCCCCTTATAAGCCAGACGCAGACGCCAATCTGGGCTCTGCATTGGTTTCTGTATCATGCGAGCCCGGGTCCTGGATGTGTCTGGCTCCGTCATGGTTTTAAGTTTCTGTTCCTGTTCCCCTTGCCGGTCCCGACCCGGTTCTGGTTTTTAATCTCCTGTCTTGGATGGATCTCCTGGCCATGGACTTTTGCCTTGTTTTTGGACTTCTCTTTGGACTCGTCCCCGGATTGTTTGCCTCGCTACACCTTCCCCGACCACCAGCACTCCATGGACACGCCCCCCTGTTTTTATTCCCGTATCCTGCATGACTTTTTCCCTGTGTTTCCTCACTCAACCCCGGATTGTGTCGTCCGCATAGGGTCCGGAAAGAAAGCTTTCGTGACAATTACAGTGCTCATTACCACTACAACGACAATAGAAGTTTTTTTTAAAAGAAACAAATATCAAAATGTTTCCAAAACGTCCACTTGTGATACTTTAGCTGCTTAGTTACACGATCCCATATTAATATAACTATCAAGTGATGTTAAATCACTACAACATTTGTTTTTTTACAATAACAGCCAGTGGTGTTCTTACTACGTATTCTTAGAAAAGGATAAAACGTTATATCTTTTTATGAATTACAGAATATAAGCTTAATAATGTTAGAACAAGCATGTTAAAACCAGAACCCATGTTAGTTACCAAGTTAAAGACTTTGATGTATAAAATATTTATGCATAATTAAAATATTTATGATGAAGGTGGAAGGTTGTATACTTTTGTCCACAAGAGCAATCTTTCTTTTATAAAATATACCTACTTTTTAATGTTTAATGATTGACATTCTGTAATGCAGAGTTTCAAATTATTAAAAATCTAAAGAGTATGCAACTTAAATTCTTAATTGTAAAAAGACTGTCCCTCAGCAGTGACTGGGATTCGAAACCAGGCGTTTTCTGGTGACAGCTCAAATGCTGTACATGAGAGGTTAAGCTTTATTAGCTCCACCTGGTGATTTTACAAGGTGCTTCCAGATACTATTATCATATAGTATTTCAATTCAAATGTGGTATGATTCGCCATGCCCACCGTGTTTTACCGCCACGTACTCTGCACATTTTGAATGGCTGGATCTGTAGGTGCCATTGCTCCAGGTGAAGCGTGAACACACAACATCACCATGACTCTGCTGTGCACACTGACTGATTGTGCCACTGGGGCTTCGCAAGTCGTAAGTCAGTCCAAAGACTTTGAACAAACAAATGGTGAAACAGGGTTTCGTCTGTGGATCCATCTCCACATGGGGGAAGGGGACAGTGAAACAGTAAGGAAAATACAAGAGAGGAAACTGAAAGAATTGTAATCACTGCAAAATAGGAAGAGGTGGTTGGACATGTTAAACAGTTTGGCGGTTAATTTGTGACATTTTTGGTGACAATCAGCACACGGATTTCTCTTCATGTTCCTTAAGATGTGCAGTATATATTTTCATTGTAGATTGGTTACTTCAAAAGTCCAGTAAAGTGACAGTGGAGAGCTATCCGATACACATCTTAAAGAAGACTCCCTGTAAGTTGATTAAACGTTTCATTTTCAAGTCAAATCCTTTACATGAAATAGACACCAACAATAGAAGGGGATGAGAAATGTCTTTTATCAAAATAAACCTGCTATTCACAGACCTTGGCCACAACATCTCCCAGGTACTTCTGCAGGATAAGGTCAAGCTCGGCTGCAGCCTGGCGGAAGCACTTGTCCACCTCAGATAAGTCAAACCTGGCCATTGTATTTTCGAAGTAGGATTTCAGCGCCTCTTTCACCTCCTCATAGCTGTCCTGCTTCATGATTCCTGTGCCCTGGGAGAACAAGAAAGGTGAATATTCATCATCATCCCTCAACGATTCTCCAAATTGTCTGACTGCAGACACCACCATGAGGAGGAGCTGGAGTGACATAACATCATCAGTAGGCAGTGAGTCAAGAGAGGGGGAGTCATCCCACTGTTATCCTTATCCATGATCAAGAGTCTCACCCCCTGCTTTACGCTGTCCCTAGTGGTGATCTGTAGACAGTGTGTCTTCCACCTCACCCACCTCCTGAGGCAATAATCTTGAATAAACAGAGGGCTGGAGGCCCAGCACGGCTCCTGTCTTTCTCCCCTTGGGGACGGGAGATTTTCTCAGAACCATGTTGAGGTGAAATGGGAGTGGGATGACGCAGGTGTCTTGGAGAGGTGAGTCCCAGCCCCAGCCCCTGCATACCTCAGTGTGATTCAAGCAAGGGGGAGGGGTTTAAGGGACTTACCAATCCTGCGTATGCACCCTCTGATTCAAAGTCAGGCAGGACTTCATTGTACAGCACCAGGCAGTCCATCTGGATAGATGATATCATGTTCTGAGCCCAGGTCCACACCCGTATCTCCTCCTCCTGGAGCAGCCCCTCCAGCTCGACCTGCAGGCCCGCCCTGAGCCGCCACAGGGCCGCTGGGGTCAGGCCCGGGTGAGCGGGTGTATCTGGAGGTGGGTGAGGGGGTGTGTGAGGGGGCGAGCAATGGGGTATGTGGGCTGCCAAGGAGGAGGTCCATGCCCTGTCCTTCTGCAGATCCCTCTCCGGGCCCTTAGGGTAGTTCCACAGCTGGGTCTCGGTCTCCTGCCTGTGATTGGCTGGCTGGCCTGAGGGGACAGGGGCACAGAGAGGGCATGAGGAGGACAGAGAGAAAACTGAGAGGGTCTTCTCCAGGAGGACCAAGCCCTGCCCCTGGTCTCCCAGCAATCACAGTCACCATCATTGCAGCTGAAACCAAACTTTCGATAGACGTCACAGACATATCAGGTTCACAGACTTGCAGCTCTCGGCTGCCCGGGGTGAGACGCAGGGGGAGTCTGCTCCCTCTTCCTCTGACAGTCCTATCAGATGACAGCGGCAGACCTGATCCAACCCCACCTTCCCTTTCACACACAGCCACACACAGGCATGACTGTGTCACCATCATCACCACCTCCACCATCACAATCTCCACTATTTTCCATTACCATCATCATCACTTCCACCATCACAACCCCTACGATCTTCATCATCATCATCATCACCTCCACCATCACAATCTCCACTATCTTCGTCACCATCATCTTCATCACATTTCTAATAAATTATCTCCACCATCTTCATCACCATATCCTTCTTTATCATGACAATCATCATGTCCACCATCATCATCATCATCAACACCTTTCCATCAACATCATCATCATAACCACCTTCATTATCTACACTACCATCTGCATCACCATCATCATCCTGAGCAGAACACATTGGTTGTCTTACACTGGAAGAGTCTTTGCTCAGAGCCTCAGTATCGGTTGCCCCTCTCCGGCCTTTCAGGGTCACGTCCACCTCTGTCGAGACCTGTCGGCAAATTGACTGCTTTAGTCTCACCAGTAGAAGCCGACCAAGTTTGTGTCTCAGTACAGGTTTATTCTTAGTCTGACAGTATTAATACAGTATTCTTTACATAGAGGAGGGTGGGGGTGTGGAACAAGCTGTCTAGCCATGTTGTTGAAGCCAATAGGGTGGCTTATCTTAAGAGAGAGCTGGATGAGACCCTACAGTCAGGACAGGAGGCACTACTGTACGTAGAGGGTGGTGGGTGTGTGGAACAAGCTATCCAACCATGTTGTTGAAGCCAATACTCACGTTCCTGTGGGATCTGCCCCAGGTCTCATTGTGACACCCTTCTCTCTGCTCGGCCATTCCTCTCTCGACTTGAGCGAGTTTCTCCAGGTGGTGCTGGGGAGGAGAAAACAGAGTTACAAGCCAGTCACACAAACACACATCATCATCATGGGCCAAGATGACCCTGCATGACAGTGGCCTGTCGTCCTCGATCCAGAAGCAATGTCCAGCCCTCAGCTATCCAGCTTCATGATCCCCAACATCCCTGTCAAGACCTGTTGAGGGGCCAGTTCTGCTAGACCAGGGGTCTCAAGCCCAATCACAATCCCTGGAGAGCCAGGTGCATCTCCAGGTTTTCTTTCCAAACGGGGCTAGCCAATTAAACAATTAATCTAATTATTTTCATAAGAAGATGTGGAAATATTGTGTTTAATAATATATTTTGATGTCTCTCACTATTGAAGACTCAAAATATTCAAGGCACAGTTGGATATTGAAGGTCTGGATACAGGTACAGTATTAGAAATTTTTTTGTTTAATTATAAAATTAGATCAACTTTGTAACCAAGACCTCTGGGCAGGAAACCAGATGATGCACCAGACCCTCTAGGAATGGAGTTTGAGACATGCTCACCCTCTCTCACACACAACCTCACACACACTCACCCTCTCACTACTACTACTACTACTACTACTACTACTAATAATAATAATAATGATAATGCAGACTTGCTTTTCTTGGGGTCTTGGGTCTGGCTCCTGTGTTGGCTGAGTCTCCTATTACCTCCTTCCTGATCTGGGGATGTCAGACATAGTTCTGTTACAGACACGGGCTGGACTAGACTCACAAGCACACACACCCACAGACACACACTCCCACACACTTACACACACGCAGATGCACACACTGTCAGGTAGAGTCTTTCTCCTCCTCAAGAGAAGACAACAGAGCCCTGCTACTGCGATGAGCTTTAATTTCAGGAGGAGGAAAAAGAGGAAGAATCACAATATGAAGAAGACCAGCAGTGGAATAACAGCTCTCTGGGTCTGGGGCCTGACTCTCAAACTTGTCTCCAGTCTCTGGTGGGTTTGGACATCTTCTCTGTTCACCTCTGTTGACATCTGTGGACAGGACAGTTCAGTTAGACAAACAAGTTCGACCAGACTTCACTCTCATAGTCAATCAATCAATCAATCATTTTTTTTCTTATATTTTGCCTTTTAATCCAGAACATCAAAGCACTTTACAAAACATACCTGGAAAATAGAGTATAAATGTGTAATACTGTAGTTCCTGGAGTAAGTGCTTGGATAATCCAACTACCACTGCTGTTACTTCTGCTGCTACTACTATGACCATGACTACAAATTCTAATACTAATTCTGATATTAATACTACTACTGCTGTCATTACTAGTAATAGTGATAAAAACAGAGCACTCACAGCTCTCTGGACGTGGGTCTGGAATCTAGAAAGTGGTTCCATTCTCAGGCGACTCTGGACCTCAACACCTGTTGATGGGTCACTTCTGTCAGACACACGAGTGGAGCCCAAGCCCACCTACACACACACTCACACACACTGACAGATATACACCCACACAATAACACACATTATCACACACTGACAGACACCCACCCACACATATTCACACACAGACACTCACACACACTCACAGACACACATTCTTACACTGACAGACACACACACATACACTACACACACTTACAGACACACATTCACAGACACACATAGACTACAAATACTTATAGACACACACCAACACACACACACAGACAAATACACACACACACATAACTACAAATACAGTATAACTAACACTAACACAAATGCCACTAACAGTAACACAGTAACACTATCTCTAAGAATTACACTATCATTATCACTGACACAAACTACTACTACACTACTAATGCTAATAATAACAGTAATGCTATCACTAAAACTAACATGACTACTAGTGTAAATACTCTAACAGTAACTCTATAATTATAACTAATATTAACATGAATACTGGCATCAAAACTATCAGAAGCACAATCACCATTAATACTGACATGAACACTAGCATTAATATTAAAGCTACCGATTGTACTCTCACTAATATTAAATATGAATACACTCGCATTAGTATTAGTCCGTGACGTCAAACCACTCTTTGTGATGAAGGCGAGACACCTAGCTGGGCACAGTGACGTGGCACGTGTCGCCGTGGTTACCATACTTATAATTTGTAAACAGTGGAAAAATGCATTTAAACTGTTACCTACACAAATTTATCAACTTGGAATATAATTTTCAAGATGTAGAATACAATTTCTAAACAATCATTTGAATAATCATTCTTTAATTTGGGATTGAACATTATGAACACTAAACGCAAAATGGTATTTGATCGATACAGGCTGTATTGACTGTTTTCTAGATATTTAAAGAATTTAAAGAAAGAAAAGAATCAGTACTCACCAATCGGTGAAGTTAATCGATGATTCTAAGGTTTTTTAGTTGAATTAATTGGTTGTCGATAGATAAGTGATCAATATCTCTCCTCCGAGAGCTCAGCGCGCCTCCCGCGGTCTCGCTCTCTGATCCCGGCGCTCTGGCTGGTGTCTGTGACGTCACAGCGCTCTTCCTGACAGAGCAGAGCGCGTCTCCGCTGGAGGAGACTCCTGTCCGGAGCCCGGGGGGCTTTTCTTACAGATATACTGTAACATCTCCAAAAGAAAAACACCAGGCTGTGAAGAGAAGTGATTTACTGTATAACAGCTGGAGAAGGAGAGCAACAAACCGAGGAATTAAATTCATTTAACATAAAAAAATATATAGTTTACTTTACAGACTAATACGTTGTATAGAGTAGTCCCGTAGAGCAGACGAGAAATAGCACAAGTACCTGTAATCAGCGCTTTTAAGCGTTTTACACGAATCTCCACAGAATATAATCCTAGAAGATCAGATCCTGGAAGTTCAAGAGCATCTCCTGGTTTTATTTCCATTCGAGCTCTCAGCTCCTCAGGCGGTTTGATGATTGAATTAACTATATAACTGTTATCAGACTCTGTTTAACTGTGTATTTATAAGACTCTCTCTGAGAGACGTGTGGGAGACGCTGTATCCCAGGGCTGGTGTGGAATCACACACAGACAGGTCTTCTGTGTGATCTGAGTCCCACTGCTCAGAGCTACAGACTGGTCAACTAGTCACTATTGTAGACTTGACCATCAGTCTGCTGCTGCTGAGAATCATAATACACTTATAACAGTGGCAATACTGCTGTTCATTAAATCAGTAAAAATAATAATAAAAGATAATCACAAATTGCTCAATTGTCAGTCAAACACTTCTGACAGAGGATTGGAGGCTGACTTACAGTAAAGACAGTGAATCAGGACAGTAATACTGGAGGTCCTGGAAAGGGTTAATAGGAGCTTCTTGCTTCTGACCTGGAACAGAGCCCACAGCTGCCAGATCAGTGACCCCTGAACCCAGTTCACAGAGAGGAGAACCAGGAGCTCTTCTCTGTCTCTAAGAGGGCTGGGAGGAAGGAGAAAAGGGGGAGATGTGACCTGAGTCCAGGCTGTTCTGTCTGATATTGTTCATGTAGCAGCACTGATTGTCTGAATGTCCTCTGGTTCTGGATTGTCAGGACAGAAAAGTATGAAGATGAGCTTCTGTCTGTTCAGGAGGTAGGAGTTTGGGTAAAGTACTGAGGGACCCAGAGCTCTGTGTGTGAGTCTGAGCTGTGAATCTGACTGTGAAGAGTTTTTTTTTTATTCTGCTTCTGAGAATTTTTTTTCTTTTGCCAAGTGATGTTACATCCCCTTCAGATACTCTGCACAGATTGTCAGAGTGAGAGAAGAGGAGAAAGAGAGATGGACAGATAAGAGCACACACTGCGAGAGAGACAGGAAGGTGGAGAGAGGGAGAAGGAGCAGAAAGACAGTGCAGGTGTTCAACCACACTGTGAGCACAGGAGACAGGAGGCTTTTCTCAGCTGCTGAGGAGCTCAGTGCTCATGGCCACTCAGGCTCAGAGGCTCTGGCAGCAGTCAGGTCTGAGAGCTTCTCCTCATATTGGCACTGGAGCTCTGAGAGTCAGCCTCCATTCTGACAGGAACAGCCCCTCCTGTTCAGCCCTGAGAGACACACTGAGAGAGCTGTGTGGGGAGAGGACCTGTCACCCTGTAGAGCTCTGAACACTACACTCTCCTGTGTCTCCCTGTGCAGCACTGGAGCTCTGAACACTGGGCTCTCCTGTGTCTCCCTGTGCAGCACTGGAGCTCTGAATACTGGGCTCCCTGTGTGTCTCTCTGTACAGCTCAGCTCTCAGCTCCCTCATCACACTGCACTGCACATCACAGCACAAACCACAGACTCTCTGCAGAGTCTGACCTGCAGTTCCGGTAAAGCTCTGACGAAACAGGCCCATTTCCTAAAGACAGGGAAGTGAAGAGATAGTGCAGTTTTACTGAAGATAATATGTCCCTCTGTAAAAATATGTTGTCATATCATTGTAGGAATTGTTTTAATTGGTGCCTTAAATCACAGCTCCTACTATCGCTGCTACTGATACAACTGCAACTAGTAATATTTTACTGCTACTACTAATGCTACTAAAGCTACTAGTACTACTGTTACTACTGCTGCAGGTACTACTGTTACTGTTACTACTGCTGCCACTGCTACTTCTACTACTATTAATAAGGAGGAGGTGGGCTGTGTTCTCGCTGGGTGTTGTAACAAGGACTGATTTTTCATTTAGCTGTTTTTCCAACTTTGAAACTGTCTCCTACTCTTCTGCTGAAGCTGCAACACATACGCTATATTGTTGAACTAAAGAGTTAAAATATAGCATAACTACCAATACTACTACTGTTACTACTGCTAATGCTTCTACTACTGTTACTACAGCTACTACTAGTGCTGCCACTGATACTGCTGCTATCCACTATTACTATTAATACCTACTATTAATATTTTACTGCTCCTCCTACTGCTACTGCTTCTACTACCTATAAGAATAAGGAGGAGGAAGTGACCTGAGTCCTCACTGTTCAGCCTGGGGGTGTATCAGTGTATCAGTATCAGTTCAGCTCCACTGTGCTGTTAGAGAGTCTCAGTCTCACAGTCAGCTCCACACAGAGAGACACTGGGGCCACAGCTGGAGTGGCTGGAACATCTGTGTGGACTGGAGATGCAGAAGGACAGACTCTGGGTCTGAGGGACTCAACTGGAAGAGCTGCTATCCACCAGGCTCAGTACAGAGGGGACAATCACTGCTGGGCTTTTTTTTTCATTTAAATTATTGATCACAGTCACAGGACAGCCAGTTCTTAGTCAGTCCACCTTGTCTCTGTATTCCTGTGCTGACCTGAATGACCTCACTGCCACCTTGATCACAGGCTCTCCTCACACTGTCCTTGACCATGACCAGAAGACATTACTGTCTGGAGACACAACAACTCTGTGACTCACTGCAGGACACTAGTCACTAGACACTTCCTGATACAGACAGCAAGAATTACAAGACCATATATACATAATTAATTATCTTGATACTGATTTAAAAATATAATACTTGTCTACAATTTTTTTAGTTTAATATCTGATCTCTTCCTGCCCCTGCAGCACCTGCAGCCCTGCTGTCTGTATCTGTATCTGTGTTTCCTCCAGTGAGACACAGAGCTGCTCCTGTCTCTCCTCTCCTCCGCACTGCTGGGAGTGTCTTCAGGGAGAGGAAACAGTGATGTGTCTCTGATATATATGGAGAAGACTGAAAGGGCCCTGTCTGATTGGCCGTCCCGCCTGTGTGAGAGGTTCCTGCTGTCAGTCTGAAAAGGCAGTGCTGTGTGTGATTGGCAGGGCGGGGGGCTGTGTTGTTATTGGGGGTCTGGGGTGCGGAGCAGCAGCTCAGTTGCCCTGTGGGCTCAGGGGTGAAGACAGGGGTCTCAGCTGCTGCTCAGCTCTGTCTTGATGAAAATGGAGAGCTGCCTGTCCATCTTCTCTCTCGCTGTCCTGGTGCTGCACAGCTCAGCCAGTAAGTGTTGAGTCTTCTTCTGTCTAGACACACAACAACTGAAATTAAAGTTTGGATGAAAAAAGGATAAAAAAGTATTTTGAAATGAGATTGGCTTGAAAAATATTAATGTTCTATTATAACTTCTTTAGAAAAATATGGGCTTAGATATGTTAATGTTTTATTTTAAATTCAGGTTTCTGGGTATTTGTCCAAATTTATTATAACTGCATTTTAGGGGTTCTATGAGTCAGGAAGAATTAATTGCTAGTGTTCAAAAGCTAATTCATTAATAATAATTTTACATCATCTGATTTTCTGACATAAAACAAAGTTTTAAATGAAAAACACAAATCTAAATTGAAAATGAGCTTGGGTTGAAAAATGTTAACATTCTTTTTAAAATTAAGCTTTCTGTGTAACAAAATTGTCATAATTGTTTATTTCTGAGTATGTGAATAATAAAAAAGTGCCTGAACAATTTTCATTTTTTAAAAAAGCAGTACTAATAAAATAATTCCTTATAGCCCACACTTCAGTTGATATCTACTGTATAATTGTCTGTAAACATTATTTTAAGATGTTGCCATCAGTGTTATAAACATTCATGAACTATTACACACCCTGAGGACAGGGTTGGGGATACAGGACTGGGTTATGTTACTTACAAGTTATCAATCTACAGCAGAGGCTGGTTATCATCGGATTTTATTGATACTTTCTAAAATATTTGATATATAAAATATATATACTATCTACATAAAGTATTTACAACTCCTAATCTGTCACCATAAAAATAAAAATATGTAAGCTATTTCTTAGACATAGAAAAAAATGAAGACAAAAAAGTATCTATAATAGTATAATATTGTGATTTGGAAATAACGAGCACCGTGATTTTATTTTACTAAGTATTTTTATTGTTATTTTATTAATTAAAATAAACATTTATTATTTTATTATTACAGACTAATGTATGAATAGAAATCAGTGTGTTATTAATGACTGAAGTATTATTGAGACTGACATTTTATTATTAGGGAATGGTGTATTCATAGAAATAATTAAAAGCCTGATCCATTAATAGAGGTAAGTGTATTGTTAAATACTAGTACATTTCTGAGACATATATTATTATTACAGTCTGATGTATTAATAGAATTGTGTAATTATATACCAAAGTATTATTGAGTCTGATAGACTGATCATTTATTATTACATACTGATGTATTCATAGTGATAAGCGTGTTATTAATTAACAGGAGGATCATTGAGACACTGGTATTTTATTATTAAATACTAATGTATTAATAGGTATACAGTAAATTTACACTGGATTTTTAATGGTGCCAATGTATCGCTTGTGTGTTCAGACAGTCCAGGTTTCTGTCATTAAGCCCTGCGAGATTCAGTTACAGTAAAACCATGTATTTAATTTTGTTGTTATAAGAAATGGTGTTCTATTATGATAGGTAATTATGGGTTACCTATCTGCATTTTAAAGAGATACAATTGGGTTCTGAAAATGTAAAACACTGAAGCCATAGGAAAAATTGGCTCTTGTAGTTTTTAAAGTGTTAAAATAAAATTGATGTTATCATTATCTGGTTCCTATAGACCAAGTCTGCTGTGTTTTGACATTGAGCAGGACAGGCTGATAATGGTTACATTCTGTATTGCTTTATCAAACAGAAAATGCAGAATTTAAGATCAATTGTGAGAATTATTATTATTATTATTATTATTATTATTATTATTATTGGGAAATATTGACTGAGGTGTAACAGCAATAATTTAACAGCTAAAGGACATTGTGACATTACAACAAGAATTTAAAAACTATACGAAGTTGTGTTATGTTTATACAGGATTTGAGTGCTACTTCACAACTAAATTATTTCTTACAAAATGATGGAATATTTAGTTACAAAATGATGGAATATTTTTTTGTATATAATGAAGGTTTAATAAGATGTTTATTGGTTTATTGGAGGTATATAATCAAATACACATATTTAAGTATGGGTAATACAAATTAAATCAATTATCACTTTATCACACAATAGCACAGAACTAATTCTTGAAATATTAAATAGGCAATCACTTAGAGATTCATAACCCAGCAGTTGAGTTTTGAGCAGTTTCTCAGGATGCCACAATAATACAATAAGTGTCAGTATCTGTGTCTGTGTTAAACCTATCCTGTATTTGTGAAAAATAATGTGCTTCAATATAATTTAATTAGTCAAACATGTGTTAAATATACAGTGGTGTGAAAAAGTGTTTGCCCCCTTCCTGATTTCTTCTTTTTTTTGCATGTTTGTCACACTGAAATGTTTCAGATCATCAAACAAATTGAAATATTAGACAAAGATAACACAAGTAAACACAAAATGCAGTTTTTAAATGAAGGTTTTTATTATTAAGGAAAAAAAAATCCAAACCTACAAACTCTACAGTGGAGAGTGTGTGATCTTTCCTGTAGACTGTGTGATCCACAGTGGACAGTGAATGATCTACACTGAGAGTGAAGAGTGGGTCATCTCTGGTGTAGAGTGGGTGACCTACAACGTCGAGTGAGTGCTGTCCAGTAGATAGTGGTTGATCTCCAGTGAAAAGTGGGTGATCTATTCCAGTGGAAAGTGAATGAATCTTTTCTATGGCTCTTTCAGTCTGGTTTGACAGACTCATGTCTATTGTGTCAGAGTAGAGAGACTGTATTGCACTGATTCACAATTCAAGACTGCAGCTTCTCTCCTCTGTTCTAAATGACCTTTTCTCTGAGTTGGACACTTTGTTTAATGATACTGTGTGCATGTTTGTTGTAAAGTGCAAAAAAAGAAAGAGTGAAAATTGCAAATTTCCTTTTGGACACCTTGAAGAGCTGTAAAAATAGGGAAAACTGGCTTTTTCTTGTCACATTGTAGTAATATTCTAGGTACTGATTTCTTCTAGACTCGGTGTTATTTAGTTTTTATTGATTGATTCATAAGTCGAACATTTTTCAAAAGGTGGGTATTGTTTTTTGTGAGGTGAAATGGGAATTTGAGAATTAATCTGACATTTACTGTAAGTAATCTGTAGGTACTGAATATATAAAGAAAAGCTTAGAAAATTGTTTTGCTCTTTTTTTGATTGAGTTTGTTTGTTGACTGAGGAACTAATGTATTACTGAATGTATTATTGTATTAACTGTTCAACAAACATGGAGACTATAGTTAAACCCCTCCCCTCTCTCTGCAGGCAGTGCTGATGTGAGACTGGTGAATGGTGCCAGTCCCTGTGAGGGGAGAGTGGAGGTGTATCACGAGGGACAGTGGGGGACAGTGTGTGATGATCGCTGGAATTTCGTTGCTGCTGCAGTGGTGTGCAGACAGCTGGGCTGTGGATCAGCTGTTTCAGCACCAGGAGGAGCTCACTTTGGAGCAGGGACTGGAAACATCTGGCATTTGAGCTGTAGAGGCTCAGAGCCTGCAGTGAAGGCCTGTGGCTCTCCAAGATCAGCAGGATGCTCTCATTCTGAAGATTCAGGAGTGATTTGCTCAGGTAGGATGAGCCATTTCATGTTTACCTAAAATGTTTAAATAAATATGATAACAGATATGATTACGAATTTCACAATTTCCTTCAATTAGTATCATAATTATCAATAGAGCACAATTGTGTTTACATGAAATATAACTGATACTTCTTTTTGTTGGGTTCTTAAACTTATAATGTCATTTTTACTGATAGATTGTGTTCAGTACACTAAAAAGAGGAAGAATGTAATCAATGACACTCAACGGTTTGGTTGCTGAATATCTTTTATACAGAATAATTTAATTAGAATAATGAAAAATGTCAGTACCCAGGTCAGACAGTCCTGCTCCAGCAGTGCCAGGCTGTGACAGTCCTGGTCTTGTCCAGAGTGTCTGTCAGTGCCCAGGTCAGACAGTCCTGCTCCAGCAGTGTCAGGCTGTGACAGTCCTGGTCTTGTCCAGTGTGTGTGTCAGTGCCCAGGTCAGACAGTCCTGCTCCAGCAGTGCCAGGCTGTGACAGTCCTGGTCTTGTCCAGAGTGTGTCAGTGCCCAGGTCAGACAGTCCTGCTCCAGCAGTGCCAGGCTGTGACAGTGCTGGTCTTGTCCAGAGTGACTGTCAGTGCCCAGGTCAGACAGTCCTGCTCCAGCAGTGCCAGGCTGTGACAGTCCTGGTCTTGTCCAGAGTGTGTGTCAGTGCCCAGGTCAGACAGTCCTGCTCCAGCAGAGCCAGGCTGTAACAGTCCTGGTCTTGTTCAGAGTGACTGTCAGTGCCCAGGTCAGACAGTCCTGCTCCAGCAGTGCCAGCCTGTGACAGTGCTGGTCTTGTCCAGAGTGACTGTCAGTGCCCAGGTCAGACAGTCCTGCTCCAGCAGTGCCAGGCTGTAACATTCCTGGTCTTGTCCAGAGTGACTGTCAGTGTCCAGGTCAGACAGTCCTGCTCCAGCAGTGCCAGGCTGTGACAGTACTGGTCTTGTCCAGAGTGTCTGTCAGTGCCCAGGTCTGACTGTCCTGTTCCAGCAGTGTCAGGCTGTGACAGTCCTGGTCTTGTCCAGAGTGTGTGTCAGTGCCCAGGTCTGACTGTCCTGTTCCAGCAGTGTCAGGCTGTGACAGTCCTGGTCTTGTCCAGAGTGTCTGTCAGTGCCCAGGTCAGACAGTCCTGCTCCAGTAGTGCCAGCCTGTGACAGTCCTGGTCTTCTGCAGAGTGTGTGTCAGTGCCCAGGTCAGACAGTCCTGCTCCAGCAGTGCCAGGCTGTGACAGTCCTGGTCTTGTCCAGTGTGTGTGTCAGTGCCCAGGTCAGACAGTCCTGCTCCAGTAGTGCCAGGCTGTGACAGTCCTGGTCTTGTCCAGTGTGTGTGTCAGTGCCCAGGTCAGACAGTACTGCTCCAGCAGTGCCAGGCTGTGATAGTCCTGGTCTTCTGCAGAGTGTGTGTCAGTGCCCAGGTCAGACAGTCCTGCTCCAGCAGTGCCAGGCTATGACAGTCCTTGTCTTGTCCAGAGTGTCTGTCTTTGTAGAAGTAAAGGCTGTTTCTTTTCAAGTTCCAGGTCAGACAGATGTCCCAGCAATGCCAGTCTGTGACAACTCACAGTGCCTGTCTGTGGTCTTGTCCAGAGTGTGTACCAGTGCCCAGGTCAGACAGTCCTGCCCCAGTAGTGCCAGGTTGTGACAGTCCTGTTCACAGTTTTTGTCAGGGGGCAGGTCAGGCAGTCCAGCTGCAACAGTAGCTGGACTCAGTATGTTAGGCTTGGTTTTCTATAACCTCTGCACCAGTTTGGACGTGATGTCTAAAACAACTTTATTAAAAATGATTTTCAATTTTTGAATCCAATTCCCTTCATTTTTTATATGTAAGTGTTCATTTCTGCTTTATATTGAAGGACATTGTTTAGTTCCCAGGTTTTCTTCAGGTTTATCAGGAAGCTTTGGGGTACAATGTGTTCTTCATCTTGGTTCAGGGTCTCAGATATCTGCAGGTCAATTACTTGTGTTTCACAACCAGATTCCCGCTTTGAAGCCCAGAGTTCTAGGATGTCAGCTCCTATGACACAGTGGCGTGTCTAGAGGTTCTGGTCATTTTAATTATTTTTCATTGATCTCTCAGTGTTTCTGTGACAGTGACTTGATCTGCAGTGAATGTGTGCTTGATAATTTACAGATTAATTTTTGGCTGAGCAATTTCCCAAAATTCCAAAACAGTATATAGTTTTAGTATTCTTTAGAATTCCTCACAATTTTGTTCAAATAATGAATACTCACTCTCTATTACTGCTCTCTCTTCCTATCTTTTCTTATATTCAAGCATATCAAGTGGTCAGGGACAGTGATCTCTGTTATTGTTCTGATATTCCAGCTCATTGAGGGGTCCGACTGGTCAGGGACTGTGATCTCTGTTATTGTTCTGATATTCCAGCTCATCAAAGGGTCAGACTGGTCAGGGGCAATGATCTCTGTTATTATTCTGATATTCCAGCTCATTGAGTGGTCAGAAAGGTCAGGGACAGGGATCTCTGTTATTGTTCTGATATTCTAGCTCATCAAGGGGTCAGACCAGTCAGGGACAGTGATCTCTGTTATTGTTCTGAAATTCCAGCTCATCGAGGGGTCAGAGTGGTTGGAGGCAGTGATCTCTGATCTGGGAGACTGGAAGTGCAGCATGGAGAGACCTGGGGCTCAGTGTGTGACTCTGACTTTGACTGGCAGGATGCAGAAGTTGTCTGTCGAGAGCTGGACTGTGGGGTTCCCTCACAGGTGCTGAAGGGGGCTCATTTCGGGAAGGGGGAGGGACAGGTCTGGACAGAGGAGCTCCAGTGCCAGGGAAGTGAATCTCACCTGTCCTTCTGTCCAAAGTCCTCCACAAAGACACAGAGCTGCACCCATGAGAACGATGTGGGACTGGAGTGTTTTGGTAAGAGGGGGATAATTTATTTCATTTTGTTTTTAATGGAGCTCAAAACTGAAGCTTAGAAGAGAAACAGATAAGTGTGTCTATAGCTCTGATTCAATACTGGGGATTGGTGTTTAACCATGAAAACTCAATACGATGATCTTCTGATCACCAGTAACTTAATTAAACCATAAATTACCAGCCTTGCTGATGAATAAAGTACTTTAGATTGAATTGGGTTGAACAGTAACACGTTAGTGAGATACTTATATGACAGTAATTTAAAGCTCAGTATTGTAAGTATACTTGAAGATGCCATTGAATGAATAGCTGGTTGTTATGTTGTGAATCTGGGTCTCTGCTCTCTCCCCTGTCCTATCTGCAGGATACACAGGGTTCAGGCTGGCGAACGGCTCTAACTCCTGCTCTGGCCGAGTGGAGTTACAGTGGCTCTTCGGGGACTGGGGGACAGTGTGTGATCTCTACTGGGACCTAAGAGATGCTAGGGCTCTCTGCCAGCAGCTAGGCTGTGGGGAGGCTGTAGCAGTGCCAGGACTGGCCTGGTTTGGACAGGGCAGTGGACCAGTAAGAACTGATGTGTTTGAGTGCAGGGGGAACGAGAGCCGTCTCTCACACTGCACTGTCTCTTCATGGGGGAGAGCAGGGTGCTCTCATGGAAAGGATGCAGGAGTCATCTGCACCGGTGAGAATCGTGTGTTTAAAACACAGTGACACTCCCTCTGCTTACACACAGCAGCACACTGTTTTCATTATTAACTGAATATCTGCTCTGTTACACACTGCCAGTTATGTAAGAGATGCAAAGATGAAAACACACATTCCTTAAAACGTGAGTGTGTTTTAAAAATATCATATCTAACTCAAATATTCCCTCAAGGGGTTATTAGGTTGTCATTTGCTTTCTGATGGATAGATACACAAATACACTGATGACTAAAAATCAGTTTTATATTTATATTGATTTCACTGATGGTTCTAAAAGATTAAAGAAAGTTCTGTACCTCAGTATCCTGTAATTAACATCTGACCTGCTTAATTAGTTTAATTAATAGAGCCTAACCAAACAGGAGCCTAAAAAGAAAGTGAATCTCAGAAAGTCAAGGTTTACAGATGTTATGTACACCTGAGCCCCACACACAGCTGACACTCCACTGGTGAAACATCACTCCTGTGGACAGAAATGAGCTGCTTCCTTCTCTTTTACAGACTCAAATATGACCAGAGATTCACCTGGAGCAGGTAATAATAATAATAATAATAATTGCTTACACTTATATAGCGCTTTTCTGGACACTCCACTCAAAGCGCTTTACAGGTAATGACAGGGACTCCCATCCACCACCACCAATGTGCAGCATCCACCTGGATGATGTAAAGAGTAAAGAGAGAATGAGGACTGTCTTAATCACATCAGTGCTGTTTTAATTGTAGTTTCATTTCTGGTGTTAAATTGCTCCTCTCACACACGGTTCACAGTCTGATTTCTCTCTCTCTGTTTGTTTTCCTTCTTCAGCTGTTCCCTCTTCCAAAACACCAGGTATGAATTAGCCCCTGTTTTGTTTCTCCAGGGCTCTCAGTGTGTGCTGATGTCTCTGTTGCTGAGTGGAATCCCAGATCAGTCTGTGAGGCAACAGCTGTGTGTGATCAGTTTGTTCTGTGTGTCACAAACACACTCAGGTCTTTGGGATCTACGGCAAACACATCTATCTGAATACTGCAATACTGCATATATATATATACTGCTTATTGAACTTGAACTTGAACTTTATTGCCACATGTAACCGGTACTGGTACAATGGAATTCTTACTTACAGAAAGTCTCTCGATTGTAAAACAAGTGTAAAAAACAAGACAAAGTGCAAACAGTGCATCAAGGCAATATACAAACAAACAGTAGACAATGTTCAAGTAAACATGTAGACAGTTTGAATGTAAACAATACAGACGTGTAAACGATGACTGGAGATGTGCAATAGATAAGAAATCATAATGAGGTAGATGGTGATGGTGTAGGTGTGGTCCGAGGGGCATGGCTAAATGTGTTCGCCAGTCTCGATGCTTGTGGATAGAAGCTATTGAAGAATCTAGTGGTAAGTGTCCGTATGCTCTTATATCTCTTGCCTGAGGGCAGTGGGGTGAAGAGCTCATGCCCGGGGTGGTGACTGTCCTCTGTGATGGCCAGAATTCTACCACGGCAGCGGTCCTCATAGAGCTGTTTAATCTCGGTGAGGCCGCAGCCGATGATCTTCTGGGCCATATTGACCATTCTCTGCAGTGCCTTTCTTTCTCGCGAAGAGGTGTTGCCATACCACACGGTGATCCCGTTGGTGAGGATGCTCTCGATGGTGCAGCGGTAGAAGTTCACCAACACATGTATTGGCATCCCCCATCGCTTGAAGCACCTCAAGAAATAAAGGCGCTTATGAACAATCTGTTACAATAAGTGTATATATTAAAATTAATCAAAAGTCAAGAAACACTGTACTTGAACTGTATCTGCTGTGCCTTGTGAGCTGAGCTACTCTTCAACTTGTAACAGCAGGTCATGGTGATCTCTTAAAACTGCACTGACCTCTGACCCCTCACCTCTGATTCTCTGCTCCTAGATCAGCACTCCCTCAGCCTGGTTGGGGCAGGAGGTGATTGTGCTGGGAGGCTGGAGGTTTCTCACAATGGCTCCTGGGGGACAGTCTGCGATGACTCCTGGGACCTGGCAGACTCTCAGGTGGTGTGCAGGCAGCTCCAGTGTGGGATGGCCCTCAGTGCCCCAGTGCCAGCCTCCTTCAGCCAGGGAACTGGACCCATCTGGCTGGACGAGGTGGGCTGTCTGGGGAACGAGTTGTCCCTGGGGGAGTGTCCCTCAGCAGGGTGGGGACGACATGACTGTGGACACAAGGAGGATGTGAGAATCCTGTGTTCAGGTAGGGGAGATAATTAAAATTACAATGATTCAGATTCTTTAATCCCACATTGTGGATATGGCTTGCATCTAGAGTGCCTAGATATGTTTGACTTGTGAGGATGGGAGAATCTTGTGTTCAGTAAGTTAACTAAATAAAATAATCCACATACTGGAATTCCACATTGTGGATATGGTTTGCATCTGGAGTGCTTAAATACATCTTACTGAGGAAAAGACTGAGCTGGATGTAGAATTAATTTTAAAATAAATATTTATATTTATGATACAGTTGTGAATGCACATATTCACCTCCCAGCAAAAATAAATAAAGAGAGAAAGAAACTCTGGCATTCAAGATAAATTCCCCTCCACTAGTGTTTGGGGATATATTAATCTGAGTCCTCCAGTAAACTCTAGGGTCCAAACTTTAAACTTCTCACATCAATAAGACCTGTTGTCTGTTTGGGTGTATTTGTCTTGGCCATGATCTTTCATGATTTTCTGCCTCAAATGTTTCATTTTGATTTGTTCCAAGAATGGCTTCTGGTCAGATCCTGATGAACCACTTGGTGTTAAATGTCACCCTGAGCCTCGTTTTCTCCACTCACAGCGCTGCACTGCTCACCCTGAGCCACGCATTCTACTTTCATGCCTCAGTCTCTTAGTTGTGCTGCTGCTGAATAGCCAAGCTGATCAGAATGACGTTTTGGGTCAGAACCTGATCATGTAATGGGATTTTAAAGCTCTGTGTGATGCACTGTCCAGATTCTGAATGAACACACCTGTCACCTTCATGTCAACTGTGTTATTGTACAGCTGTACTTATTTCATTATGTGAGTCAGTTATAACTGGATTAGTACAGGAAATGAGACTGGTTACCATTCACATTGTTTGCTGGTTGTTTCTTACCAGTTCAGAATGAAACGTTGGGCTGTCTTGTCAGGGTTTGTTTCCTTTAACTTTCCCTGCTGTCTCGACAGATCACACTCTCCTGAGGCTGTCTGCAGGATGTTCAGGACAGGCAGAGGTTTACTACAATGGCACCTGGGGCAGCATCTGTGCCAACGGCATGACAGACACCACAGCTGCAGTGATCTGTAAACAGCTGGGTTGTGGAGACAAGGGCACCATCAGAGAGACAAACTCCAGGCTGAGGCCTGATCCCAAATGGCTGGACTTTATCTCCTGTTGCAAACACGACTCCACCCTGTGGCAGTGTCCCTCCTCCCCCTGGGGTCAGAATGACTGCACAGACCGGGAAGTGGCTAACATCACCTGCTCAGGTACAGGGTGAAGAGTAATGCTCTGTGAATTAGTGTTTTGCCATATTTAGAACAGACAAAAGCTTTAAATTGAATTCTTATTAATTTATATCCAAGCATGTATAAAAATGAAAGCAATGTCATTGTTATTCATTTTATAATAATAATAATAATAATGTTTTTATATGATTATTAATCTTTGAAGGTCCTAGGAAAAAAGCTGACAGAAGCACTCCAGCCCCTCAGGAAGAGCAGCCTCAGCTGTACTGCCCAGGTGAGTTCAGTGTGTAAAACAGTCAGAGACACTGCAGCCCTGAGCTGAGGAACAGTAACCATACAGCTCTCTTCCAGAGTCATTCAATACCTCACTAATCTCTACTACAGTCACTGAGCTGAAGACACTCAGTAACCTCTCTGCTCTCGTCTACAGTCACAGATCTAATGACACTCGGTAACCTTTCTGTTGACTTTCAGTCCCACTGGCTCTGCGCCTGGCTGGAGGCACTAACTGCTCTGGGCGGGTGGAGCTGCGGTATGAGGGCTCCTGGGGGACAGTCTGTGATGACTCCTGGGACCTGCAGGATGCCCAGGTGGTCTGCAGACAGCTGGACTGTGGGGACGCAGTAAGCGCAGCAATAGAGGCCTCATTCGGACCAGGAAATGGTGCCATCTGGCTGGACGAGGTGAACTGCACAGGCAGTGAACTTCACCTGTGGGACTGCTGTCACTCTGGACTGAATCAGAGCGACTGTCGACACAAGGAAGATGCAGGGGTTACCTGTACAGGTGAGGAGAGTCTTAGAACTGTAGATGAACAAGGTAGCAGATCAATGGAGAAGTTAGACTGATGTCACCCATACTCTATCACTGCTTAATATCTAAGTGAATCAACTAAGATCATCAGTGACAAGATTGGGATGTTTTGTAGCCATGTGTGTGTGAACAGCACTAGGCTTTAATTTCGAACAAGACACCATTCATCCTGCAATCCTAGATTTGACCTCAAGGAACAAATGTAAAGATTTTCTTTTTATTAAGACCACTCTGGATTCAACTTGCTATAAAACCAAAGGCAAAATAATAACAGTTCTCCTATCTCTTTTACAGGTTTGTCAAAGACAACAGCCAGTCCAGCAACAGCTACAGGTGAACAGAAATCCTCCTTGTCATTGATAACTCCTGTCATTCTGTCTCTTCAGATTCCTAGTGTAGCTGTAGTGTCTCCTCTCCTCCCTCAGGGTGAAGATCAGTCTTTTCAGATTCCCAGTGTTTGCAATAGTGTCTCCTCTCCTTTCTTAGGGTGAAGATCAGTGCCTCTTCAGATTCCCAGTGTTGCTATAGTGTCTCCTCTCCTCTCTCAGGGTGAAGATCAGTGTTTTTAGATTCCCAGTGTAGATCTTGTGCTAGTGTCCTCTCTTTCCTCACTGATTTACTGACAGTCCTGATGGGTTAGATTGGGAATCCTTAACTTTTCTTCATTGATCTTAGGTTCACCCTGAAGCATGATACCCACATATGGGAACAGGAGGAGAACAGGACATGTGTCGAAGTGTACAGATGCAGCCATTCAAAATGCGTGCGTTATTTTGCGGCATACCCCGGTGGGCGTGTCGCGGTATCACGCAGTGTCACGCAGTGTCACGTGGTTAATCGCGCGTCATTTGACGCTCTGCCGGAAACTATCCGGCGTCACCTTGTAAAACCGCCAGGGGGAGCTTAACCTCTCATGTACAGCATTTGAGCCTTTAATTTTGAACAGTGTATTACAGCATGTTAATCTTAAAATTAAAATGTTGGTACATTTTATGAAAGCAAGATTGCTCAGTTGGACAAAAGTACACAACCTACCTTTATCAGAAATATTTATGCATCAAAGCCTTTACCGAAGATATTACTAATAGTATTAATAATGGATGACTTTGGACAAGCTGTATACTCAAAGTATAATTTCTTTAGCACATTTGTACAAGCACTTGGAATCTGTCCAAGCCATACTTTGTCAGGCATTTTGTTTTACTTCAACGGGCATAAAAACTTCCTTGCTTTTAACAGGGCGTTTCATAATTTCTAACTACGAAAATGATTTAAAATGCGACAGCTATCATTCAACTAGAGCTTAAAATATCACAAGGAAAAATACACACCGGTATTCCATTTCTCCCTAAACATTGTAAGCTTCGAAGTCTTTAACTAACGTGATACCGGAGTCAACAAGCATACTTTTAGAATTTGATTAAAAGGGAATATAATATGGAATCGCGTGTCTCAAGAATTTAATAACGGTATGATTATATCCGTGTACTGCGGCAGGGCTGTGTAGGGCTGTTTCGCCTGCCTGCTCATGCGAGCTGTCTTGTAGCCGACTGGTCTAGGTGCGTGCCTGCCAACGGGCAGGTTGTGTGTTCGAATCCAGCTGGTTTTATTTATTTATTTTTTAATCGCGTAACATATTACCGTATGCAAACTGTACTGTATACAGTATGTATATGTATATTTAATGTCTTAACTGTGCCCGTTTAAGTATTGAATATTCATATCTAATTTTACCACTGAAGGGAAATCTTAACATAAACATACAGTATATGGCTGGTCTCGGTACTTTAAAGAAAACATACACACCAGTATTGCATTTCTCCCTAAACATTGTAAGCTTCGAAGTCTTTAACTAACGTGATACCGGAGTCAACAAGCATACTTTTAGAATTTGATTAAAAGGGAATATAATATGGAATCGCGTATCTCAAGAAATTAATAACGATATAATTATATTCAAGTTGCAAAAGAACTGCAACGGACATAAAAACTCCCTTGCTTTTAACAGAGCGTTCCATAATTTCTAACTACGAAAATGCCAGGTGAAAGGATTTGTAAACATATTTTGTTAAAGCAAGTCAGTTTTTTCTGCAACACATAAAATACATTTTTCCAAGAAAGTTTAGCCTTTGTCACTAATGAAACCACTAAATAAAGACATAAATATAGAAATCTTAAGATTTGTTTTATTTAATGTTGGTAGCAGGATGAACTGTCAGAGTGTATATTTTGCTCGCAAAGTTGCTGCAAGATGTTAACAGTGAAAAAGGTATTTAGAAATGAGTTATTTCAAGATGAAAAAGAAAACATACACGAAACATGGTTTCATTACGACCAGAATCGGTCTTGAGATATTTTTAACTTGATTTACAGTATTTGAGAGGTATGTCTTAACACCGATACTACAGTGCTTAAGTACTGCTCACGTATATGTTTCTAGGTTTATATTATGCATTTCATACGGTCAAATTACTTTTGAGCAACTAATAAGAAGCGCGAAACGGTATGCATTTTACTTTCGTTTTGTGCTGGGACCCGTGGATTGATTAGAGATATCAAGTACATACAAGTCATTTTTTAAATGTTGTAGTTCGTCTTGAAAAACTGTTACGAGTACATCATCTATCAACAATCACACAGGTTCTGTTTCCATATTGCGGATTTTGGTTAGGTATTATCAAATCCAGTGGCGCTGTTAGTTTACTGAGTCCCATGTCACATGGTCTGTGATTGAAGCCAGTTAGACCGGTTTAATTCGTCACAGCCAGCACTCTTCAGGTGTGAGGGTCTTCTGCTCAGAATGAACGCTAAAATGTTTGTGTATATTCTAATGGTAGTGGGGGCAGGGTGTGTGGGAACAGGTTTGGTTGAAATTGCATTAGAGATCTATGTTCTTCACACCTGAAACATTTTCTCTGAAAGCATTTTCTTCGCAGTTTAACCGATCTTGTTACAGCATGTTACAGTTTACTTTTATTAACCATATTAATTTTAAGTGCTTAATGTAAAATCTTGTAAAAATATATTTTCATTTCATTGTTCAAATATACATTAAGTCTGACTATCATATAATAAGTTAAATACAAAACTAAAGAAAAAATAGGGTTAAATATAATTCAAAATATTTTGCTAACAATGTTAACTGTTTATGAATAATAAAATGTATTAACTAAGGAGTAGGATGGCACAGTTGTTAGTATGTTTTTTTTGTTTCTTTTTCATAAATACAACAGTAGTACCTGATGTCTCAGTGGCTTTCAAAATTAAATTATGCAATAAATAACCACATGTAAGACTCTGATGCTTAAAATGTTTAGGGAGAAAGTGGAATACTGGTGTGTATTTTTTCTTTAAACTACCAATAACAGCCATATACAGTCTGTAACGTAGGGATTTCTATACGTCTTTATTTAGTGTTTACATTAGTGACAAAGGCTAAACTTTTAGCTTCAGTAACGTGTACATATCTCCCCTTTTTATAAAACGACATGGTTGAAAACTGTTCCAGACCAACTGTTGTTTCATCAGTGAAAAGTACATCATGAAATGCCTCTCCCTGTTCAATCCACTGGAAAAAAGAAAAGGAGCATAAAGCTTCTGATGGTCATAAACGATATTCATTTAGGAGCAGCATCAGAGGTATGTTTTTAACTGCACTGCATTGGAGAGAATACCATAGTGTGTTTTTTTTTTTACTCCCTGGCGGAAACTGGCTTCCAGAAGAATCAGAATGGCTCTGAGATTAAATAAAACTTCACTCGCACCAAACAAATGTATATTTCTAAATATCACAACATGATCGAATTTAAGTCATTTTAATAACAATGAATAGTCACCTATGCGTTACAATATAAACATTTATATTGATTTAAATCGCGTTTAAATCACCTTTATTTAAAACCCATAAATAAAGCTGATACTGTTTAGACTTCCAATTATTTAAAACTGTATTAAAGCAGCACGATACACAATGCAACGTAAATCGCTATCTTTGTCTTCTGTGTAATAATGTTCACCTCTCTGTCCAGCAAATTTACAGGTTAAAAACAATACTGTTAGGCTGGGAAAACGATTTTTTTTAAGAAATACAAAATGAGATATAATGATATGTTCCGGCTTAGACATTAACGAAGAGCATAACGCGTGTACTGCATACACTGCAAGTACAACCCCCCTCTCTGCAGGAGTGCTGGCTGCGACGAATTGAACCGGTCTCACGGGTATTTTCAAAGTAGGAGGCGAGATTTCCAGCGAAAGACACTCCCCCCCCCCCCTCAAAAACCCAGTAAGTACAGTACTTACTAGTTAAAGGCTAGGCTCCCGACTACGGCGAAAGGAACCCTTCTTTCATTAGAATACAATGAACATATTTTAGCCCTGAATGAATAAATAGCAAACATGGTTTACATAAAAGACATTTTTCCAAGAAAGTTTAGCCTTTGTCACTAATGAAACCACTAAATAAAGACATAAATATAAAAATCTTAAGATTTTTAAAATGCATGACTTTGCTAAAATTTATTTGAAAATAAAAACAATTACAACCGCCAGGGGAGAGAGAGAACAGGGGAGGGATGTTGGTTTTGCATAAGGGGCGGGGTTATGGAAATTAGGTCTGTTTGGGAATGTGTAGTTACATGTTCTGGCTGTTTGTGAATTATCGTTGTTGAGTATGGAGTGTTGAGGTATTGATTTTGTTTAATGCTTTATGTTGAAAATTGAGGTGGATTTTGTTTATGATAAACAGGATAAACTGGGATGGGAGGAAGGTTTGGTTTTGCATAAGGGGCGGGATTATGATAATTGGAGGACTTTGCGAGAGTAAAATGGTTTGATATATTTGATTTTGTATTGTGGTTGTTATCTATGTTTTTGGTTGGTATTATGTTTATATGGTTGTTTTTGTTGGTTGGTTGTTATTATGGTTATTAATAATACGATCTATAGTTGAAATCTGAGCCTAAATAAAAAGAAAAAGCAAGTGATTAGGTTTATGAGCAATCTAATTACTTATTCGTTTAAAACGCTATATAAAATAAAGTTTATTATTAATTTGCTGCACAGAGCGGTGAACATTATTATGCATAAGACAAAGATAACGATCCTGATCAGTTTAGAAATCTGTGTACGCTGTAAGGTTTTTACTTCTTAAACTTTTAAAATACACGTTTTGAATAGAAAGAAATCCTCTTCCTGTTACAGTATGTATAGCAAACCAGCACGTCTTTTTTCTCCAATCAGAGGGGTGTCAGATGGTGTCAGCCAATCACCATTCTGCGTTGGGTAGCAACGGGTGACTGTTCTCAGGCGGAAGATGTAAACAGCTTAATGTTCGTGTTAAATAATTTTTTTAAATTCAATTAAACAGGCACAGTTAAGACATTAAATATACATATACATACTGTATACAGTACAGTTTGCATACGGTAATATGTTACGCGATTAAAAAATAAATAAATAAAACCAGCTGGATTCGAGCACACACGCTGCCCGTTGGCAGGCACGCACCTAGACCAGTCGGCTACAAGACAGCTCGCGTGAGAAGGCAGGCGAAACAGCCCTACACAGCCCTGCCGCAGTACACGGATATAATCATACCGTTATTAAATTCTTGAGACACGCGATTCCATATTATATTCCCTTTTAATCAAATTCTAAAAGTATGCTTGTTGACTCCGGTATCACGTTAGTTAAAGACTTCGAAGCTTACAATGTTTAGGGAGAAATGGAATACCGGTGTGTATTTTTTTCTTTAAAGTACCAAGACCAGCTATATACTGTATGTTTATGTTCCAAAATTAATATCGTTTATGGCCTTCACACGCGTTACAGTATGCTCCTATTCTTTTTATGCTCAGCTACTAAGATTTCCCTTCAGTGGTAAAATTCAATATCTACAACGGGCACAGCAAAGACGTTTTTACTGTAAGTCTTTCTACGACAGACCAACGGACCACGAGTGCCCCTGTCGGTCAACCAATCACTTACTGCGATGCCACGCGTCATCTTGCGTCATACTGAGCGACGTCACCTGCGGTACGTGTCTGTGACGCGCACTTTGAATGGCTGCATCTGTATATGAGCCCAAGAGCACCTCTCCTGATCCCTGTTCATCCATTGTCTCCCCCACTCTCAGGCAGAACCAGGACAACACCCCAGACACAGCCGCTGGGAGGCCTGTCCGCCTCGCCCCTGGTCCTCCTGCTGCTGGGAGCTCTGCTCTTCGTGGTGCTGGCTCTGTTAGTGGGGCAGCTGATCCAGAACAGGAAGCTGAGGAAAGGTAGGGAGAGAACTCACCATCCACATAGTGACCTCTAGTGGTCATTTCTGTCACTCACATGGAACTGATATTTATATAATTCCCTTGAGGAATAAACCTGGTAGAGAAAACCATTTGAAGTTTAAGAAAGATTATCAACAATTAAAGATGGAGATATCAAGAAATTTGCAAATCCAGAAGCATAACATTTAGGTGCTCTAATGTCCAAAGAAGGTTTAGTAGTCAATGTTTGATCTTGTACTCTGCTCCCTGCATGTTAACCCTGAGTGTCTGTTTCCTCACACAGCCCTATCTAAGGGAGCACTCACCCCTTATCATCATGCCGTCTACGAGGAAATAGAGTACAAACTGGCCAGAGAGGGAACCTACAGCGCCCCCAGGAGAGGTGAGTGGAGAGAGTCTTCAGGTGTGATTAGTCTCCACCCTCGGAGGAAGATCTGAGGATAACACTTGTAGAAAATCTCACTCAACTGGTTTCTGACAAAAAGAGTATTTTTTAGTTTTAAACCTGTAGGGTTTTTTCTCAACTGGTGTCAAACTAAGTGACGAAAATCAACACAGCACGAATCTGGATCTGCCTTATAAACACAAACTCACACCCTGGCTTCTCTTCCAGTAGAGGACACTGAGGCTGCTGTCCGACTGCAGGTATTGATCTGTCCTCCTGTTCACAGGGAGATTCCTCTCTGATGAGATGCCCTCTGGATATGACGATGTGGAGGACAGTGAGGGAGACCCAGTACCAGGTGAGGGAAGATGGAGTCAGGGGGCTCAGTGTGGGAGTGGGGGTGTCTTCAGTCCAGTACTCTCTCTCATCCCAAACCAGGCAGACATTTAGAGAACTTAAGTAGAAAATCCTGAATTATACAAATAGAACCACATGTGTTTGATACCTTATAAAGCCAACTCTTCAATGTTGCCTCACACTAGCCTTATCTCGGCAGATCACAGATGCTGAGCAAAACTATAGCTGGTCAATACTGGGGTGGTAAACAGGGTGCTGCTTTCATTGGTTTTGATAGAAAAGGAGACTGGGGAACAGCATGCTGTAAAAACTGCCTTTCAGATCAGATAAATCAGCGACTCTAGAGTTCTGGCTTAACTATACACCATAAAACATTTAAAATCACACTTTACAATAACTTTGCAGCTCTATGGTCAAACTAAGTCTGAGTCCGGAAGTGTAAATTCTCTGTCTCTCTCTGTGGTTCAGGAGACTCGATAACCTCTCTGAAAGAAGAGATCCCAGAGTACTATGATGATGCTGTAACTGTAGCTCAGAGCCCAGATGCCTTGTCAGGTCAGTTACTTCAGTCTAGTCACATGGGGAAACTCTGCACCAATCTCAGTGAGTCTGACTCTCTCTACTATGTCTTTGATCTCAGCTTCTGAATACGTAGTCTGTGTTATTCTGCACCAGTCACATGAATCTGACTCTCTGACTCTCTCTCTCTCTCTCTGTGATCTCTGCCCTGCACACTCAGTCTTGGTCACTGTGCTGCCAGTGTCCAGCTCCTCTTCAGTTGCACATAGTGTTCAAATCACTCTCTGTCCAAATACAACCAACCTTTCTCTGCCCTGTTGTCCTTCAACATCTTATTTTAAATTTTAAGAATTGTTTTAAATTTCTTACTGAAGTGAATAGGACTAGAAATCAGGTTCCCTGATCTCCTGTACTTGTCTGGAGTTTTAGTTCCAATGTGATGTTCAGTTAATCAGTGTGTTCTGAGGAGCTCCAGCAGTCATGTGCTCTAGATAAATCAGTGCTCTGATATGCGTCACTGAATCTGTACTCTTTGTGGTTCAGGACAGCTGATGTCCCCTGTGACGGAAGAGGCCCCAGAGTACTATGATGATGCTGTAACTGTACCTCAGAGCCCAGATGCCTTGTCAGGTGAGTTATTTCAGTCCAGTCCCATAGAGAAACACTGCACCAATCCCAGAGAGTCTGATTCTGTGCACTGCACGGCACATTTGGATTATAGGGCTCACATCACTGCTCTCTGTCCAAATACATCCGTACGTCACTGCCCTGTTGTCCCTCAACATCTTAATTCAAAACCTAGGATTAGTTTTAAATGTATGACAGACATGAATAGGAGAGGAAATCAGGGTCCCTGATCTCCTGTACTTAAGACTCTGGTGTTTTAGTCGTAACTTGATGTTTAGTTAATCAGTGTGTTCTGACGAGGTCCAGCAGTCCTGCTCTTTAGATGAGTCAGTGTTCTGATGAGTGACAGTGACACATTGCTCTGTGTGCTTCAGGAGAGCTGATGTCCTCTGTGAAAGAAGAGGGTCCAGAGTACTATGATGATGCCATCACTGTGCCCCAGAGTCCAGACACTGTGTCAGGTGAGTTATTATAAATAAGATTCATCAGTACCCCCTGTACCAGCCCACAGTAGCCTTTGTCATTAGAAATTAGTCTCAACCTAATTTCATATCTGCAAATAAACACTAACTGGAAATGAAGAGGCCAGTTTGTGTCAGAATGACAGAGACATTACTGACCTGCTCTTCTGTTTACAGGAAGACTCCTCCCTGATAAGACACCCTCTGGATACAGTGATGTGGGGGACAGTGAGGGTTACCCCATTTCAGGTAAAGGGGGCTACAGCCAGGGGGCTCAGTGTGGGTGAGGTAGTTCAGGGATGGGAAGATAACCTTCAGTAATCCATCTCTGTTGCACTCTCATCCAAGACAGGGGGGAATCAGGCATTTTGCAGTAGCAGTGGCTTCACTCTGTCATGTCCTACAAGGATCAATAACAGCCAATAAAGGCGGAGAGACCTGAATTGTACAAAGTTAGATCACAAAGATCAGAGTGTCATTGAAACCCACCTACTGACACACCCAGCCAATCAGATGATTTAAATTGATCAGCAGCTGATCAATGATGAGGGAGTAAGGTCTAGACAGAGCAAAGCTTTAGATTCCCCAAGACCAGGAATTCTGTTCTCTGAATGCAGAGAGAATTACTAGGCTCAGAAATTACTAGGTCTTCCTCACTGTGGTTTAAGAGCATTGATACTTCATAAGTATAAGTGAATTCTACACTGAATCATCAAGTCTTCCAAAAAGATACAATTTAATTTTAAAAAATCCTATTAAACACTTTTGACTACAATATTGTAACATCTATTCTGTATACTATAACTGTTAGTCCACTAATAGCCATTGATATCAAAGCAGATTACTTCTCAGATATGTTCTATTATGCTTATTTTGTGTTATGCAAATTATAATTATATCAATAAATTGTATATTGTTTGGTTAGAATACATGTGTGAAACTATAGATTATTATGTTTGATTAGTTCCTAGAAGTCTACAAGTACTCTCAAAATATACTGCTATAATTTCTGATTGTTACAGAAAATTAAAATCCCCATTCACTGCACTGCACTCACAATTGGCAACCCACTGAAGCTAAGCAGGTGTGAGCTTGGTCAGTACCTGGATGGGAGACCTCCTGGGAAAAACTAAGGTTGCTGCTGGAAGAGGCGTTAGTGGGGCTAGCAGGAGGCGCTAACCCTGTGGTCCATGTGGGTCCTAATGCCCCAGTGTAGTGACGGGGACACTATACTGTAAACAGGCACCGTCCTTCGGATGAGATGTAAAAACTGAGGTCCTGACTCGCTGTGGTCATTAAAAATCCCAGGGTGTTTCTCGAAAAGAGTAGGGGTGTACCCTGGCGTCCTGGTCAAATTTCCCGTTGGCCTTTATCAATCATGGCCTCCTAACAATCCCCCTCTATAAATTGGCTTAATTACTCTGCTCTCCTCCCCACTGATCGCTGATGTGTGGTGAGTGTTCTGGTGCACTATGGCTGCCGTTGCATCATCCAGCTGCACATTGGTGGTGGTGGAGGGGAGTCCCCATTGCCTGTGGAGTGTCCAGAAAAGCGCTATATAAATGTAAGCAATTATTATTATTGTGACTGTAAGTGTTTTAAAAAATCTAGGTACACCTGGGTAATGTCATCAATTCCAATTCCAATTCCAATTCCAGTACATGACTAGGGGCTGCAAAGCAAGGAGATGTTTGCTGAGATGTTGAGGTGTGAGATTCAGTGATCAAAGCAACTATAAAGTTTAGTTAAGTTCTGGGTAAATGATTGTCAATCAACCGTCCAGGAATGACAGAGCTATTTCTTGCTTCTACTACTTGTCTAGATCAACTGGAAAGACCAGATTGGAGTTTAGTCTTTGACCCTCATAAAGAGAGCTTGCCCTTCTGTTGTTTTTAGAAACTTTAATTTCTTGTTTAGAGAATCCCTTGGTTAAAAAGTGCCTCTCCTGGCTAGTGGGAGCATCTTTAGAACAGGGAGATAGGCTCCCATTCATTTTGTAACAGTTGGGTTCACAAAGAGAGAGATTTAACTGTAGGTTGTAATGTCTTTGGTTTAGAAGGTTTGATTTATCTCTTTCTTTTATGTAGGTGTTCTGTAAAAGCTGAATACTTGGTAGCAGTTTGAGGATTTTCTGGATGGTTAGGATGTAGGTGTCTAAAACACCTTGTTAGCAAATTTGTAATTGTGTGCTGTATGTTTATGTTGTGTGTAATTATGTGTGTGTTGTGTTGTTAATAACAAATATTTCACTATTGGGAATATATTTGGCAAAATCTTTACAAGTTGGGGGCTTATGATTATGACTTTATGATTTAATTATTAATTTATCTACTCAGTCATTTCTGATATTCACCATTTTCATAATACTTATTTGTATCAGTATTATGTTAATAACTGAGTCATTTGTAAAAATATGAGTCTGTGTCTCTCTGTCAGGTGTCCCCCACGCTGGCCCTGGAGTGGACAGGGTCCTGCCCACACTGCCCTCTGAAGAAGGAGCCCCTGCCCCTGACAGGACTGACTACGATGATGTTGGGGACGAGTCTCAGGGAGAGGATGGGTGCTGTGAGACTGACAGGGCTGTCTGGGAGAAGCTCCTCCTGTAGGTCTAGACACAGAAGAGCTTCACCAACAGAGTCACACAGTCTTACAACAGTTCTGAGCACTGAGACTGTCTGTGACTGTCTGAGTCCACTTCACTCCACTGTTTCCACACTCACACTGTGACCTGAGTCCACTTCACTCCACTGTTTCCACACTGACACTGTCTGTGACCTGAGTCCACTTCACTCCACTGTTTCCACACTCACACTGTGACCTGAGTCCACTTCACTCCACTGTTTCCACACTGTCCTGCAGCTTGTGTTTTGCAAAATTGAGACTTGAACATTCCATTTCTGCTCAGCCTTTCTTTTAATACCTTTTGATGTTCCAGATATAGGAAATAAAATTGTTGATTGATGTACAGTTCTGAATGTACCACTTTTGATGGGAATATATTTTGATACGTTTTATTAAAGTTTTGCTTTGCAATAATCTTTGGTTTTGTTATGCTCATTTCTAATGTATGACGTTAAAGGTATCATTAAAAATTAAGGAGCCCTTGGTCACTCGCAATGATAAAATCATAAGAAAGAAGAAAGTTACTTGTTTGTTTCAAATCATAAGTATCAGGAGATCGACACAAATGTAAAAAAACACTGTACACAAAGCTAGACACAACATGATACAACCTAAATGTTATTTAAATTCCCCTACAAATCAAGAGAAATCAAGGGTCCTGCAAGAAGACACTGTATAGCATCACTAATCCTAAACCTACAGAAAATGTATAGCTAAAGAGAGTTACAAAAGCATCTGGATTTAAATAACTGGAACACAGGAAAGTTAAAACTATAAACAGAAATGACTGACATTGTAAAACTCATGGTCATAAAGGTTCAGGCCTTTTTAAACTAACTTGCTAAAATAATATCAGAATGTTTTTGGACTGTGGTAATAAAAATATAATTAATAATTGCTTGTACTTATATAGCACTTTTCTGGACACTCCATTTAAAGCACTTTACAGGTAATGGGGACTCCCCTCCACCACCACCAATGTGGAACCCCACCTGGAAGATGGGACCACAGCCATAGTGCACAAGAATGCTCACCACACACCAGCTCTCAGTGAGTAATGAGTAATGTGTAGTGAGTAGTGAAGCCAAATCATAGATGGGGATTATTAGGAGGCCATGATTGGTAAAGGCCAATGGGAAATTTAACACATCTATGTAGAACAGAGGGACAGTTAGTCCTCAGTAATATCCTCTACTTTGGCTTCTACTCTTTTTGAAAGACATCCCGGCATTTTTAATGGCCAAAAGGAGTCAGGACCTCAGTTTTACATCTTACCTGAAGGGCAGAGCCAGTTTACTGTATAGTGTCCCCATCACTATACTGGGGTATTAGCACCACCTGCTGGCCCCACTAACACCTCTTCTAGCAGCAACTAGTTTTTCCCAGGAGGTCTCCCATCCAGGTACTGGTCAGGCTCACACTTATTTAGTTTCAGTGGGTTGTTAGTTGTGAGTTGCAGAGTGATATGGCTGCTGGCAAGAAACTAGACCACCTGAAGGAAACTAATGCAAACATAGGGAGAAACCACTCTGCTCTACTCAAGGACAATTTTTATCTTCCACTTATGATTTCAACATTTTCCTTGGAAGATGTCAAGCCACAGAGCCTGTGATGCGCTTCATTGCCGGCTGTAGTGGACATCCTGTTGAACATAAAAAGCATATTGAGTTCCTCGGACATGAAATTACCAGATAAAAGCCATTCTCGTCACTTGCTGAGCGAGCAGGCTCGGCGCAAACAGAACGCAGGTGTCTCAGAGTGGTGTGTCCAAGTGGCTGTAAAAGGGCAGGCCTCCACCAGGGCCACAGCTTAGCTGGTTAAAGTACCTGTCTAGTAAACTGGTGAACCTGAATTCAAATCCTGCCAGTGCCTTTCTTTCTCGTCGTTTAGAGTTTATCATTATGGTGTAGGGAAAAACCGGTTCAGGGACGCCAAATATGTAATCATAGTGGCTCTCTGAAGGCACCAGTTCTGTAGGGTTTGGGCATTTACTGAGACAATTATTAATTGTAGCAGTAAATCACAAAGTTGATTCTTTTGATGGCTTTAGAATCCAACCAGGCGACATAACTCAAACAACGCACACACACAGGTACTAATACACGAGGATACATTTATTAATACATAGAATATGCATATAAACCTAACAGATCTTATCGAGAGGGTTATCAGAATACAAAAGGTATATATTCAATCAGTTACGAAGTGTTACACATCAAGAGGACATACGTTCAGTATATCATTCATTTAAACCGTTTCGTAAATGAACTTGGTTATAACTTCTACATTAGATACTCAGACAAGTACATAACTCTTAGGAATTAAATTGATATCAACTGGTTTGGATAACAATTGAATTCTCGAGCTGTAATGCATTGAAGTTGAATACTCATCCAATTTCTGGGGATTCATATCTCCTGCGGGCACAAACAATCAGCTGCAGGCTTGTTGCTGTCCAATCCGCGCTCTCTGGCTCGGTGCCAGGCTGTGCTGTGCGGCTTGCGACGGTGCGCTGCTGATGCTCACTGACCGGCTAGTTAGTGTTGACTTTAACTAGCAAAGTTTTTGCACAGGAGAAAAGATGACTGTGGGTCCCAGTAAATCAGGAAGAGGACCGGTTCGTTCCTGATGAAGAGCTAGTTCTGAATAGTGATTCAGCTGTCCACAGTTCCGACCTGTTGCTGGTTACTCTCTGGCAACCTCCACTCTAGACTTTTAGAACAAAGGAAAGTTCTGGCACTCGGACACACTGGCCGTTCCGTAGTTGTCCGGGCTGAGTCTCAGGATGGTCAGGAGGCGCGCTGCGAGAATGTCCTGCCCTTGGGAGCCTTCTGCTCCTGGGCTGTCCTGCCCTGGAATTCTCCTTTGAATTCCCTTTAGAACAGTCCACAGAATCCTCTCCAGAATCCCTTCTGAATCTGAATCTTACTGAATCTGAATCTCCCAGGCTCTCTGTGTTGCCTGTTTTTACCTGGAGGAACTTCAGCTCGTTGATTGGCTGAAAGTTCCATGGGCATCAGAGTCCCACGTGGGTTACTGGTAGGGCCCTACCAGTCCCTGATTGGTTGATCAAGGTGAGATATGAGTCACTTACTCCTGACACTTAGGAATGCAGTCCCAATGTCCATCTGGCACTCCCTAGACAGATAGGCGCCAATGGATGACCATTGATCATGATAGCCAGGCTTAGCTAAGTGCACCCCCCTTTGGGAGCTGTCCTAGGACCTTAAATCACCCTGCACTAATGGTCTCTCTGTGGCTGCACCACAGAGATGAACAGAGAAATGGGGCCTCATTTGGGAAGCTCAGAAACACTTAATTCTGCCTTATTATTAAGCCTCGCCGCTACAATGGACAGCAGCAGGCGTCTGCCTTACGTTTAATGTAAGTGTTCATTTCTGGAACAACTTGTTTTTCAAAAACTGCACACTAGTTGCGATAGATAAAATACTAATCTTCCCTGTCAGTGCAGAATTACTACCAGCTGGCAAGAAAATAAAAACGATTTTTTTGTCTTTAGCCTTAAACCTATGAATGTAGAAGAAAAGATGATACAGAAGATAACCCTTAGACGTTCATCGAAAGCTCAGTAAACGATAAAGCAGAGGCTCGTGTTCTGAATTCTCCTCGCATCTGATAGTCTTCGACCATTAAAAATTACACTGTGTAGACATGTCACTCTTCCTAACACAATTAAAGAGCCACAGGCAAAAGTGCCTCTCAGGAGTTTCATTCGACAGTTCAAATGCGATCACCTGTTCCACTACTGAGCTACTAAAAACCTGTGAATAGGTGGTTTAAGTTAGTCTCCTACATCAGTAACATCTAATGGGCAGCAGATGTTATTTTAGGTTTGTTGCAATTGAGAACAGGTTTAGTACAGAGCTGCTGACAAATTTCAGCAGCCACGTTCGTTGCAATGACCTGTTGTAGGGTCATTGCCAATCAGCCGCAAGAAAAAAAAAACATAATTTGTGCCTTTATCAAAAAAAAAGAAAAACAGAGTAGTAGTTTATGTGGTAATTTCAGGTACTGTACAATGTAAGAACTTAAGTTAACTAGTCCCACAGTAATGCGTGGGGTCCTATCAACAGAAAAAAAATACTTTTAACCCGAAAACACAACAAACACAAAGCCAGAAGTCTTCCGGGAACCTAGGTAAATCACTGTAGTAGTCTAACTACTACAGAAAATAAAATTTTAAAAAATTACTTAACGGAACAACTTCAAAACAAAAAGAACATTAAAAACAAATCTGGGGAACAACAAAAACACAGAATCTAATGCAAGAGCTTTTTCAAGTCTTCGGTACCCCATCGTGCTCCCTTAGTCCCAGTAGATCTCTCGTCTAAGAAGATATCTCTCATCTATCTGTGTACAGATCAGCAGGGGGTCCACAACTGATGGGAAATTAAGTAGGGAGCTGCGTCAGCTGCAAAGGAAAAAGTATAGGTTTATTCCATGCTGAAAAGAGAAGGAAACACGACGTGGACTCTTCTTTGGGTGTAATGTGGAATAAACCTGTACCTGTTCCTTTGATGTTAATTTAGACCGGATCTCCAGCAAATACCTAACAGACTACAATCCCACTAGATAAGGTGTTTAGGATGACCTATACGTAGCAGCATCTAAACTGGACAGTTGCTTTCAGTAGCTAAAGACCTGCGCAGACTGACGTTGCACAAACACAGGGTGAAACAGAGTTTCGGCATGTTTTCCGTCTCCGCCTGGGGGGGGAAGGGACAGTAACAGAGCAAGGAAACTACAAGGGAAGAACATGAAAAAATAGTGCTCAGGTGGTCAGACACGTAAAAAAACAGAATCTAACTGCGAGAGCTTTTTCAAGTTTTTGATACTCCATCGTGCTCCTCTCGTCTAAGAAGATCAGTTGGAGGTCCACAGCTGATGGTAATGTAAGTAAGTAGCTGTGTCAGCATGCATGCAAAGGAACGAGTGAAGGTTTATTCCATGCTGAACGTTTCGACAGTGGAGCCTTCTTGTTTTTTTCATGTTAATTTAGACCTGCAAATACCGAAGAGCACCTTAACTCGTCACTTGATTTCAGTAGCTAAAGACACTGCTCCAGGTGAGGCTTGAACTCACAACCTCGGCATAACTCTGTCGTGTACTGCTGTATAAGTACCGCGCGCTGACCGATTGCGCTACTGGAGCTACATAATTTACTTTCCCTTCACACACTGACGTTGCACAAACACAGGGTGAAACGGTTTCGGAATGATTTCCGTCTCCGCGTGGGAGAAAGGGACAGTAAAAGAGCAAGGAAACTACAAGGGAAGAACATGAAAAAATAGTGCTCAGGTGGTCAGACAGTAAATCAGCCCAGCGGATTTACACTACAAATTTGTAATTTGTAACGATATTTATGAGTCAATCAGCACACGGATTTCTCTTTATGTGTCCGAAACTTTGCAGTTTGTATTTTCGTTTAAAAAATCCACAAAACTGACAATAATGGAGAGCTAACTGACACCTTTGTGAACACTTTAAGTCGATTACATGTTTCATTTTCAATTCGCCTCCTTTACACGCATAGCAGCCCGGACACTAAGCGAAAGGTTGAGAAATTATCTAGCACGTCTCATGTTCAACGTATTCAATGTGAAGCGCAGTACAGGCTCGATGGCTTCACATCTCCCATGGAAAATGTTGATCAATCAAAAAAAAATTGCAGTAAAGCGCTCGAAATAGATAAAACTGTATTGATATGGACGGGAAATTGAGGTGTTATAGCAGTCCAACCCAAGACAAGCAAAAACAGAATAGACGAAAAATTAAAATACGTAGAGTAATACAAAATAAATATATAGTTAGGTGTGTGCAAAATAGGCAATATTACTAGCGTTGATTGAACATAGTATAGTAGGCTAGCACCTTCCCTCTGAAGGAACGGTGTCCAAGTGACAAAGCGTCGGCCTTGTAAACCAAAGACTGTGGGTCCGAACCCCATCCCTTTTTCATTCACCTTTATCAAGGTCTACAAGTAACATGGAAACGTCTCTTCTTGTTTCTCTTTCTGTGAAAGCGCACAGTTGTCTGTTAAAGCCTAAACGGATTGCGAAAATATAATATATGGAATTTGTTAAGAACTTCATCGTCTTTTCACAAATAAATAAAGAATAATAGAAGGAAGACGTTTTATAGTCGTACGCTGAGACCAGTAACAGTATCTACGCACACATTCAGAAGACATTACAATGCCAATAGAAAAAAAGCATTTGTTCTGGTAAATTAGATCACGAATCATTTTAAATCATTTCTTTTTAACACAACATTTGCTGGTGCTAGTTTCCGCGATTAACTAAAATACTTTTTTTTCTCTTACAGGATTTCTCGTTTACTTATCAACAAGTGTAGAAAGAATGGGGAATAAAGCAGTTTCGCAAATAACCCAGAGGTCTGTCACCCTTTGGGAGATGTCAAGCACATTGAGCTCCTTGGACATAAAAAGTGCCAGATAAAAGCCAAAGCATGACTGTGGAACCGACTTAGGGACGTGCAGTAGCTCTCTGCACACAAGCAATCCACCACAATTGAAGAATGGCTGCAGATTCCCGCTCCTGTGTTTCCTTTACTACAGAGTTAATTCATGGGAATGAAGAAATAAGGATTGTGTTTCTGCAACATTTCGTGCACAGTACACCATTTCTATCTAACAATAAAACAACAGCCACAGCAAGGGCTTTACACGCAGTCTGGGTTATTTCCCCCTTTTATATTTTTGCCACTTCATATTGAACCTGTTATACTCCCAGAAGTGCACAGTAGCTTGTATTTAACAAAAATAAAAAGTTCACCGCTGGTATAAACAGATGTGTGCCTTGTTTGCCTTTGTAATCATTTGTTTAAAAAATAATTTCACAATGCAATAAAAACACAGAAAGCACAAACTTAATAATATAACAATACAAAATCAATACCAGATCATAAAGCCAATTAAGTACCTATCCTTTGAAAACAGAGAACACCTTTATATCTACAAAAAACTTGACATTTGTATAGACTTTGAATTACAAAGCAGACAGAGTAGTCCCTGAATTCAAAGATCAGATCTTGGCCAAAACAAGAAAATCAGACGGGAACTGAATTCGGAACAAGAGCCTCTGCTTTGTTGTTTACTGAGCTTTTGATCAATGCCTGAGTGAAAAAGATTCACTATTTTAACTCTTTGATTAAAGTACATAAAAAGCACCTTCCTTCAAGCCGGAGTCAAACCAGCAACCTAAGGATCCCCCACTGTTCTCACTACAGTCCTCTGCACTACCAACTGAGCTATCAAAGGGATGACAGGAGCTGCTCTCTGGCACATACTGCCGAATGTAGTGAAATGTTCCGGATGATTTAAAACCCAGTTCGACATCAAGATTCCAGCTCATTTCCTTAGTCCTGTTAACCTTGAAATTAAGCCACGAACCAGGATTCTTCTGTATAAACTTCCGGGGATATTACAAAATGTTTGATGGGGTGTAGCGGCGAGGCTTAATAATAAGGCAGAATTAAGTGTTTCCGAGCTTCCCAAATGAGGCCCCATTTCTCTGTTCATCTCTGTTGTGCAGCCACAGAGAAACTATTCATGCAAGATGTTTTCTTTTGATAAGGACAGCTCCCAAAGGGGGATGCACTTAGCTAAGCCTGGCTATCATGATCAATGGTCATCCATTGGCGCCTATCTGTCTAGGGAGTGCCAGTTGGACATCTGGACTGCATTACTAAGTGTCAGGACTAAGTGACTCATATCTCACCTTGATCAACCAATCAGGGACTGGTAGGGCCGAGTAACCCACGTGGGACTCTGATGCCCATGGAACTTTCAGCCAATCAACGAGCTGAAGTTCCTCCAGGTAAAAACAGGCAACACAGAGAGCCTGTGAGATTCAGTAAGATTCAGATTCAGAAGATTCAGTGAAATTCAAAGGAGAATTCCAGGGCAGGACGGCCCAGGAGCAGAAGGCTCCCAAGGGCAGGACATTCTCGCAGCGCGCCTCCTGACCATCCTGAGACTCAGCCCGGACAACCACGGAACGGCCAGTGTGTCCGAGTGCCAGAACTTTCCCTTGTTCTAAGAGTCTAGAGTGGAGGTTGCCAGAGAGTAACCAGCAGCAGGCCTCGTGAACAGGTCGGAACTGTGGACAGCTGAATCACTATTCAGAACTAGTCTTCATCAGGAACGAACCGGTCCTCTTCCTGACTTGCTGGGATCCACAGTCATCTTTTCTCCTGTGCACAAACTTTGCTAGTTAAAGCCAACAGTGAGCATCAGCAGCGCACCGTCGCAAGCCGCACAGCACAGCCTGGCACGGAGCCAGAGAGCGCGGATTGGACAGCAACAGCCTGCAACTGTTTCTTTGTGCCCGCAGGAGATCTGAATCCCCAGAAATTGGATGAGTATTCAACTTCAATGCATTACAGCTCGAGAATTCAATTGTTATCCAAACCAGTTGATATCAATTTAATTCCTAAGAGTTATGTACTTGTTTTGAGTATCTAATGTAGAAGTTGTAACCAAGTTCATTTATGAAACGGTCTAAATGAATGATATACTGAACGTATGTCCTCTTGATGTGTAACACTTCGTAACTGATTGAATATATACCTTTTGTATTCTGATAACCCTCTCGATAAGATCTGTTAGGTTTATATGCATATTCTATGTATTAATAAATGTATCCTTGTGTATTAGTACCTGTGTGTGTGCGTTGTTTGAGTTATGTCGCGTGGTTGGATTCTAAAGCCATCAAAAGAATCAACTTTGTGATTTACTGCTACAATTAATAATTGTCTCAGTAAATGCCCAAACCCTACAGAACTGATGCCTTCAGAGAGCCACTATGATTACATATTTGGCGTCCCTGAACCGGTTTTTCCCTACAGGGGTATCAATCATTCCAGGAGGAAATTGACTCCTTTTTTTTTCTTGAGGGATCATATTAAACATTTCATTTGGATCGAGAAGAGGATCACCATGAGACACATAACAAACAGTTTCATTCTAACATACAGATTTATTAGATTATGTATCACAGCTAATGCATGTTCAAGTTCAAGTTTATTGTCATTATACTCATACACAGTTACTGTATATGGTATAACAAAATGCTCTCAGACGATAAGTAGTACAAAGATAAAACAACAACAATACAATTGTATAACAAAAGAAAGACAGAGACAACAGGCAGTGTGCAAAACAACAAAAAGGTAACAGATAATGTGCAAAAACATGCATCAACAGAATGAAATAAAGGGATAGAAATTATGGGGAGTGAGCCTTTTGACATGTGAGGTAGAGGTAGATTTCAATGTGTGAGTTTTTGGTAAGAAAGAAGGCACTGTGAGGTTCAGATCATAGTGGAGAGGTGAGGTGAGAGTGAGAGGGGCTGGGAGTTTAACAGTTTGATAGTGCGGGGGTAAAAACTGTCTCTGAGTCTGGTAGTCCGGGCCAGAATGCTCTGGTACCGTTTTCCAGATGGTAGAGGGTCATACAGTCTGTAGCTGGGCTGTGTGGGGTCTTTGATGATGCTTAGAGCTTTCCTCAAGCACCGTCTGTCATAAATGTCCTGTATAGATGGGAGGGCAACCCCAGTGATGGACTGGGCAGTTTTCACCACCCGCTGTAGGGCTTTGTGGTCAGCAATACTGCAGTTGCCATACCACACTGTGATGCAACCTGTCAGTGTGCTTTCTGTGGTGCATCTGTAAAAGTTAGTAAGGATCTGGGGACATATCTTAGCCTTCTTCAACCGTCTTAGGCAGTACAGGTGCTGTTGTGCTTTCTTGATCAGACAGGTGGCATTGAAGGCACAAGTGATAGATTTATTCCATGCTGAATAGAGAAGAGAGAAACACAACGTTTCTGAAGAAGTCTTCACAGCTGAAACATTATCTTTTCTCTCTTCTCTTTTCAGCATGGAATAAACCTATTACTTGTTCTTTTGCAGACTACGCATGCTGACGCAACTACCCACCTGAACTAATGCATGTAAAGCCTTCAGTATGCAATAGTGAGAGTTCAGTTATCCCAGAGTGAAGAGAACTGAAATTTAGTAAATTCATATTTAAATAGAATGTAAATCTTCAAAGTGTTCTGTCACTTCAAAATTATTACAGGAGGGGGGGTGAACCCACATGGACGCCTTAACCACTTGGTCATCCTGGTCTATAGTGATGCGTTTTTCGCTTGTTTAACATTTGAATATGAATCGGATTCAGACATTTGTAATTATTCACGTATAAAAAGACAACTCCAACTTATCAATTGCTCAGCCATCCTGGGTTCACCTTTCCAGCTCTGTGTTACACAGTTCATTAAATATATCTGTTCACTGAATATATTTCTTATATTTTTGAAGGGGATGGGACTGTACATTGCTAGATCCAAGAAGAAAACAGGGTTATTGAGCCATTGGGCATTCAGAGAATACGTTGTGTGGGTGAATGTAACCGTGCGCTAAAGTAAAGAAAATCCTCTTAGATGAAGCGCTACAGATGCAGCCAATGAAAGTGTATAAGACTTACAATTATAGTACTGCTGACACAAATGTAGCCTCTACATCAGACCGAAATAGCGATGTCTTCGCCTAATCGTGTGAAGGATCTCCTCGTGAATCTGTCTCCTTCATCAATGGAAATAGAAGCCATTAGAATACGATACATGTTCACCTTCAACCCCGCAGCAGCCGGACGTGCTTGTTTTGGGACTATTTGCAATAAGTATCGTATTAGTATTTGTGTGTCCTTACTGGTATCTTTTAAACTGTGCGGGGCATTCGGTAATATACAAACCGGACAGAGACACAGTAATAATCCTATTTTACCCTGTCCTTCATTTTAATTTACTGATCAGATAAATCGAAATTTTCTGATTCAAAGCCCCTGCAGTTCGTGCTAATTAGAACCACAACAATATTCCTGAGTCTTGAGCACACGTTCAGCTGGGCTCTGACTTTGTTCAGCACGATTTCTTGTTGCAGTTGAGCTCAGAGCTGGAGATGATCTCCATATTCTACCGCAATAACTACTCCGAAACGTAGTACACAGTAAACACGTTTTAAGTGAAGTCTGGTTGTTAAAAAAATTAAACTAGTGCCCTGTCACAGAAACGTACCCCTGTCTTCCGCGCAACAGCTTCTGCAGCTGAGCATGAGCTCTGTTTACTGTCAGCAGACATTTCCTCATTTCCAATGACGTTTTCGCCTGCTCTCAGTTTTTTAAAAACGGTCATAAACGCTCATGAAGTAATTAATTTCAGTTTGAAGTCTGTTTCTGTTGTCTCGGCTCTTGATGAAGAAAAGCCGTACCTGGGAGACTCCCTCTCTGAAGAAGTTTGCCTTCACCCTGCAAGGGAGAAGATCCATCATTCACCGAGGCAACCGCTGAGACAATTAATATTAACCACCGATTCCAATAACCTTAAATAAAGCAGGAAGATCAGTTTCTGCTCGAGTCAGCTGTTTTCTGACTGGAGACGCTGTGTGTCCGGGCTTAGAGGTTATATAAGAAAAGACTCAGAGAGCTGCGGGCGCGGCTCATTGCTCTGCGCTCCCCGTGCTGAGTGCGCGTGTCTTCCCTCCTTTATTACCTTCGTACACTCCTCTCAAACCACAGAAAACTCCCGGAATATTTCGATGAACAGCTACTGGGTCTTTCTTTCCGAGATCACAGGCAGAAACAATAAACACGCTGAAAACAGAAAGTTATTCTTAATCGTAGGCGAAGATGGGCAAAAATATATTTCCTAAAATCCAATAAAGTCCAGTCACGTTTAGGTACGATTCTGATGTACTGTATCTGAATAGCTTTGGCACAGTTGTTACAACAAAGAAACAAATAATCTTTTTTTTATTTCATTCAAGCTGTAGTTTTAAAACTGTTTTTTTTTTTAATTCTCTAAATAATACAGAACACAATCACTCATTGTAAGCGTCTGACCATTGATATTCCGGAATTGTAAACCAGTACACAGGCGTCGTGAAATTCATGCAAGAGTCACACGCTGGCGGGCAGTTCAGCGAATATGATTCCTTTCAGGGGCCGGATACTAGACAGAGTCATCGTTCGGAGTTTATTCCTCCTCTGCCGCAGTCTTTGCCTCGGACCACCCCTCTTGGCACATTTGCGCTGTATTTTCGATTTTCTGTATAGAACACCGAATATCTTGAGGAAGTCTGGCAAGCGAAGACTGCTGGATTATTGAGGTGCAAACATTGGTTCAAAATCAACATCCTCTGCTATTGCCGTTGCTCCTTTGATAGTTTCTTCAAATTCCTGATCTGACCTTCAATATTGAGGGATATTGAGCATAATACCATACAAATTCAGGTGGGTCTGCGTCAGCATGCGTAAGCTGCAAGGGAAGGAGTAATAGGTTTATTACAAAAAGAAAACAAAGTTTCGGCCGTGGAGCCTTCAGGTGTGCTAAGAACACCTTCTCCACACTTGAAGAAGGCCCAAATGCATGAAATGTTGTGCCTTTTTCTTCTCTTTTCAGCATAGAATAAACCTACACGTTCCTTTGCATACTGTACAATGCAAATTGTAGCTTTCTTTAGATCGCCAGTTTTCTTAAAATTCCAGCCTTTTTTACAGTTATTTTAGGTGTTTGGCAAGGTGTAATAGCCCCTCTCGCATCCTCAGCTTAAATATTTTAAAAGTACAACAAAATTACATTATATTGAACAGCTCTTAGGTTAACATATATATTCAAATTAAGGTAAATATCCGAAAATATTGAAATACAACTCCGGCGATCTGTCGTTTTTGCTTGTCAAGTTCTCAGATAATTTTGCATTGTATTTGTATTATTTTAGCTGAGGATGCAACGGGAGTATAAGTGAATTCTCCCGCCACCCATTGGAACATACATTTCCGTGAGTGAATACTATCTGCTTGGAAGTTGCCCTTGTCGGTAATTATTGGAAATTCCCGGTAATGTTGACTCTACCGCAGTCTTTACCCCTGACCAACCCTCAATTGTTTACTACTGCAAATATCTAAATAGTTAAGGTTTTGTGGACAAATTAAATATCTGTGGTGATGATGTTTACTATGGGAGGAAGTGCATATCAAAACACCCACCTTTGGGTTAAGAGCCGAACACGCTAACCAAATGCACCACAGAAACGCTCACACACCGCTTTTTCTCCATTTACATACTTTTGGTGAACAAAAAATTCGCTCACATTTCATCTTTCGTAAGATATATGATTTAAAAAAGTTCCACAAAAAAATGAATACATGCATTAAACCAAATCAAGCCCTCTGTGAGTGTCCCGAATGATCTATTCTGTAAAACAAGACAGGAAGAAAGGTGTCGCTAGAACTTGAACGCAGAATTTCCTCTTTATTAAACAGGTGCGTTAACCAGCTAAACCACGGCGCCGGCAGAGCGCTAGTCTTACAGCCGCTTGGACATACCGCTCTGAGACATTTGCGTTCAGTGTGTGCTGAGCCTGCTCGCCGAGCAAGTTGCCTCATTTTCATGCACTAGCAGCCCCGATACTAAGAGACAGGATGAGAAATGACTTTTATCTGGCACTTTTAATCTCCAAGGAGATCAATGTGCTTTCCGTGTACAACAGGGTGTCCTCTACACCCGTCACTGAAGCAGAACACACGTTTGGCTTGACATCACTCAAGCAAAATAGTGCAATGGCAGGTGGAAGAGGAAAATGACCCTCAAGAATGGAAAAAGATTATCATCTTGAGCGCGCCAAATCATGTCCGAAGGGGCTTTTTACCGGCTGAGTGGTTAAGGTGATAGACTGCTAATCCATTGTTCTCTGCACGCGTGGGTTCGAATCCCATCTTCATTGTTGAGCTTTTGACTTGTGATCTGTTTCTAAGTCGGGTTTGTGCACTTTTGCTACTGTAGTAGAGCAGTAATATTTCTAGCGTTGGCTGAACATGGCTTACAGCAGTAGCTGACTGTCTCTTAATATTTAGGTTACACTTATGTTTTGTACTGCTTTCACCTGATATTAATAGTAGTCCTGATGAACAGTTTTGGGACATGGTGCATCTTGAAAAATGTTCTTGTCAATTTCAATTTGGAAAAACTGCTCTCCCCAGAAGCTGAAACAGGTCGTGTTTAAATAATATGCAATGCAATAGCAACGTTTGGAGTTGAATCTAGATATGAGTCCTTACCTGTTACAGGAGGCGTTTTAGGACTTTTTTTAACCTCAGATAAAGCTATCAATTCATCTTACATTTCTACTATATCAGTATTAGCAACGTTATCTTTACCTAGCACTAAATGTAGCTTTAAATAAGAGTAAATTTTAAAATATATGTAAAAGTAAATGCTACTCCATATATTGTAACTTTGTGGTATTTAGAATGTTTAGCTGAGGATGCAAGGGAAAGTATTATACCTTGCGAAACATCCAAGACAAAGGTAAAAGAGGCTCATATTTTAATAACATTTTCGATCAAAAGAAAACCACTCTGTATATCATCGTTAATATCCCAAGATATTGACGTTCAGTTGAAAGATTTGAAGAAACTCTCCAAGAAGCAACTGCAGTAGCAGAGTTTTGATTTGAGCCGATGTTTGCACCTCAATAATCCATTCGTCCTCGAAAGAAACAAAGAAAGGGACGTTTTGAGTGTCACCATGATCCTCTTCTCAATCCAAAAGAAAGGTTTTGTATGGTCCTGATCCCACTAGAGAAAGTGTCAATTTCTGCCTGCACTGATGTCCCTCCAAACGTTTTCTAAGACCTCTGGAAGATTATACAGTAGAATCCTGGTCCATTTCTTCTACTAAACAAGACTATGGGAGTGAGTATTTTGATGTCGAACTGGGATTTAAATAAACAGGAACGCTACACTACATTGGGATACGCGTGTGATACAACGTGTGCGTTTGAAGTCGACCTTTCAATAGCTCAGTTGCTAGAGCGTAAAACTGTTTAAAAAAGCAGCCGGCGATTGTTATGTCGCTGTTTTGAATCCGGCTCGAAGGATGGTGTTTTCTTGTTCCTTAATTAAAAAGTGAAAATAGCGAATTTGTCTTTCACTTTGACGTTCACCGAAAGCTCAGTAAACAGAGAAGCAGAAGCTCCTGTTCTGAATTCTCTTCACATCTAATTGTCTTGCTTTGACCTTTAAAATGCGCTCTGTTGACTGTTCACTCTTCCTAACACAATTAAAGACCTGCGGAAAAAAACTCGGTATCGGGAGTTTAGTTCAGCGGTAGCGCGCAAGTACTATATGAAGCTTCATTTTCATTCGCCGGCGTCTCCACTCTGGATTCTTTTTAAACGCGATATCTTTCCTTCATCGTGTGACTTCCCTCGTGTGTGAATTTCAGGGAGACACATAAACCCTTTGTCTGTTTTAAAGAGACATTTTTATAAAACCAGACAAAATGAAAGACGTAGTAATTAGACACACGTAAAAAACACGTGAATCTAATTGAGAAAATGCGGATCTGGGCGATGTATTACTAGTAGTGGCTCTGAGCTCACTGTAGTGCAGTTGAGTAAGCTGATAGCGGGGCTAGTGGCACAATAGATAATGCGTATGACTTTGGATCAGAAGTTTGCAGGTTCGATTCCTTCCTGGCTCGTGAAGCTTTTACACCATACTACTCAACACTCTTCCTAGTGTGTGCGGTCCTACACAACCTTACTATAGACTGGGTGAGTCTCCTGTTCCATCTCCAGTTTTCTGCACATAACGCCTGTTTCATCACCGTTATTGTAGGACAACAGCCACAGATATGAGAAGAGATACTGTTCCAAACAACTGTCTTAAATAATCACGTTGAAAAAGGTGACAATACGTTTTTTTTCTTTAACGTAACCTTACATTTGCCTATAAAGTTCACACTATTTTCTGTAGCCACAAATCCCCAATATTTCTGCTGTCTCCTGAGAAACACAAGTATAGAGTTAAAACACAATAAATAATACCACAAATCTAATCATTTAAAACCCAGATGTGACAGAACGGATGTAAGACTTACACCCACTTTAAATATGTATTTCCTTAATTTCAGATCTTTTCCCTCCCCAGGTACTTGCTAATTCACTATCACATATTAAAGGCTGTACATGCATTATCTGTAATACAGCTACTAATAAATATATACATTATAGTTAATTATTAATAAATAATAGTTTTATTCATAAAGATGTGTATTCATAAGATTCATCGTGAATAGATGTGTCTGGAAAGCAACTGTAGTTAAATATAGAAAAAAAGAGTAGTAGTTATTGAGGTAATTTCAGGTAGAATGTAAGAACTAAAGTTAACTAGTCCCACAGTAATGCGTGGGGTCCTATCAATAGAAAAAAAAAATTGTAACCCGAAAACACAACAACCACAAAACGAGAAATCTTCAGGGAACCCCTGTAGTGGTCTAACAACTATAAAAACAAACAAACAAATGAAACAACTTCAAAACATAAAGAAAAAGAACATTAAAAACATATCTGGGGAACAACAAAAACACAGAATATAACTGCGAGAGCTTTTTCAAGTTTTCAGTACTCCATCTTGCTCCTCTCGTCTAATTAGATATCACTCAGGTCATTTGGAGGTCCACAGCTGATGGTAACTTAAGTAAGTAGCTGTGTCAACATGCATGGGCTGCAAAGGAATGAGGAAAGGTTTATTCCATGCTGAAACGAGAAGAAAACGCAACGTTTTGGCTGTGGAGCCTTCTTTGGGTGTAACATGGAATAAACCTTTACTTGTTTATTTAGACCAGATCACCAGCAAATACCTAAGAGCACCTAAACTCATCAGTTGCTTTCAGTAGCTTAAGACACAGGCTACACTGCATCAAGTGAGGTTTGAACTCAAACCCTCAGCATAACTCTGCTGTAGAAGTACCACGCGCTGACCAACAACTGGAGCTGTATAACTCCCTCGCCTCATACAGACTTGAGCTGCAGAAACACAGGGCGAAAACTGGGTTTCGGTTGTGGATCCATCTCCACATGGGGGAAAGGGACAGTAAAATAGCAAGGAAAATACAAGAGAAGAAACTGAAAGAATTGTGCTCACTGCAAACTAGGAAGAAAAGAGGTGGCCAGATACATAAAACAGCTCGGCGGATAATTTGTAACGACATTCTTTGGTGAATGGATTTCTCTTCAAGTTCCACCGTGCAGTTTGAACATTCGTTCTCCCAGATCAGTTGGCTATATGAGATCAGCTGATATAAATTAGGACTAATCGGAATCAATACAATTGATGTCTGGCGAAGGCAAATAACCTTTGTACATGATCTGGAATGTGACTGGTTAAATTTCAGCATAGTTACAACCCCCTTTATAAAGGGTGTGCACACTTATACAACCAAGGCATGGAAAGATTTTTATTTTAATTATTGTTCCAAAAAAATGTTCCATTGTTGTTGATTAAAAGATCTTATTAAATGTGAAAAAATCGGACTGTGAAAAGCTCAAAATGTTAGTGAAAAAATCAGTCATGTGAGGAAAGATGGATTGTGGGAGACCCTTGATTCTCCATGTCATGCTGTATTTCTCTCTCATTCTACTGGGAGTGGTGCCGTCGCTTCTGGATAAAGTCTGTCAGTGGCCATTCCAGATAGGTCATATATGAGTGCGCTTCGGCACAAGAAGAGACATGTGACTTGCAAGGACCCTGAGGGTGTCTTTTTATCTAGAGCTCAGATAGCTCAGTCGGTACAGCATCAGACTTTTAATCTGAGGGTCCAGGGTTCAAGTCCCAGTCCTAGCAGATATGCTTTTCTTAAATCTGTTGTGAATGTCATTATAAATCGTCTTTTATCTTTCACTCTTCTTGCTGTACTGTGGTTATTTTAAATGTTCATCACTTGTATTTTCTCTAGTGTTTCCTTTCACAAACCGAAAGTGTTCAAGGTGATCTTGTCACTCTACTCCATGTAGATAATCTAAATGAAATCACAGTAGAGTACAGGACACGCAGTGAGGAGCTCACGCAGTGAGTTATCTTGAATACAACAATACAAGAGGAAAGGCACACTGCACATCTGTGGAGCATCACATCCGAGTTTACAGTGACATCAGAGATTGGAAACAATGTAGCTTTTTTATTAAAGGTTCAAGGAAACCTGAATATGTTTGCTAAAGTATTTCAGAATCACAGTCAAATCGAGTACGATTGCTGCACAGATCTGCAGTCTGCAATTAGAATACTATTTGTGCGTTGTATAAAATACACTGTTGTAGAATACTATTTGTGCGTTGTATAAAAAACTTTTTTAAAACAGGAGAGATACGTTTCGGAATGCGTCTTCCTGTAAAAATAAAATCACTTCAAGGGCGCTATAAGCAGCGTCTGAAGCCTGCTTCACAAAGGAACTATTTTCAAAGGACCAAAGAAGTAAATATTTCACCAAGTAAGAGGAAGCATCTCAGAAAAAAGGAGGTGGGGTTGCTTCTACATAACACCGTAAGGTCAGACTACAAATGCCACTGTATAGAGTAACCTGCCAAGTGGTCTAAGGAGCTGGATTAAAGCTCCAGTCTCTTCGAGGGCATGAGTTGGAATCCCACTGCTGCCAAATATCTCCTTGTTAAGAATCACAGTTTTGTTGTTGTTGCCCCCATGTAATTGAATCAGTTTCAATAGAATTAATTTGAAAAGCAATAATCATATTTGTTCTGTTCCTCTTCTCATTGCAATTTGTACTGAAATATTTATTTCATTTTATTTTAAAAACATGTTAGCCTTGATTGGAAGGAGGTGGAATTGCAGGCAAGGTAGCTAAATGTTAAGGTTTTCATTTTGTAAACAGAAAGTCGGAGGTTCAAACCCTGTCCGTGCTTGTTTCACTTATCATAACGTTCCTTTATCTAAGTCTTTAAATGTCTTGCACTGTACAAATCTCTATATTAATAAGAAAATAACTTCATAATCCTTCTGTTGTCCTACCATAATCTGCACTGCTTTTGAATCGACAATGTTTGTCTCTCTTCACTCCCAATTTATAAATGATCGTCTCGGTGTAAAAAGAAACGTGTGTTTGGTACAGCCCCCACTCCATGGTGTGATCACAAACAGATCAGGTGAGCTGTTAGTATAGGTTAGAAGTATCATTCGATGTCCTGAAAACATGACTTAGGGACGCACAGACAGTGTTTTTTAAACAAGTACACAATAAAATATTTATTGGAACAAATCATTGCCTGCCTTCAGGACTGTCATGCTAAACGCCACATGTTCATCCGGGTGTCAGTTGTCCTAAAGCTTCAGAAAATTGGACACAATGGGTGCATTCAGCACACTGCTCTCTAGTACTCGTCAGGATGGCTGAGTCTTGTCTTTCCATGTTGCTTATGTGCCCTGGTCTCTAAGTGGAGGTGGGGGTTCAAATATCACTCCCAATAGCTAGGGTTTTTTTCCCTGTCTTGCACTGTTCCAGTCTTCTTGTACTCACTGACAATCACAATAGGAGGAAAATGGAGAAACTGCTTAGCAAGAACATAAAGGACAGGAAAATGCTTCCCAAACACATAAATGTCTTTAGCAGAAAGGAAAATTAGATAGGCTTCGATTTCTGCATTTATATAATCCAATATATAAGCAAACAGCACAAGGGAACTCTTCAGTCTACTCCTGTCCTACAGTAACACAGATTCAAACCGAGGTTGTTGCAGCTACAAAGCAAAGCTCTTACCATTCTTACCAACAAGATTTGTTTTTTCAAGGAAGGAAACACTAATTTAAAATATACTGTAAATAGACAGGAAGTATTATTAAGTTAAAATTATAATAATAATTGTTAAAATAATCAGTTTGTTCTCTCTTGCAGTAAATGATTATAATATTTGTTTGTGGTTTGGTGATTATTGAAAGCAGAAAATTTGTCAGTAATGTTTGAAACATACAGGCACGTGTCTCCTGCAGTTACTGAAGATTTTTCACTGTATTTCTCTGTGTCCGCGTGCCTGGTGCATCTTTATTGGACAAATTCTTTCTCTACTAAAAGAAGGAAAGAAAAATTTGATTATTGTTAGTTCATCAGTTGTTTTGATCAAATTATTGTAATGCAGTGCCAGGTACAATTAAGGTATATTATGTACATGAATGTCATGTCTGAGTCAGTGATGGCAGCTGACTATTGCTGGAGGACAGCTCATCATGAGTGGGTAAGTAAGCATAATGAAGGAGAAGAGATCGGCCTCTGTGATGCAGTGTCCAGTGACACTAACTATCTGTCCTACTGTTCTCTGCTAACGTAGTGGGTGAATGTAAGGTTTCTTTCTTGTAAAATATAATCAAGTGCATTTTTGCTGCTGAAAATGAATCTTGTGCATTTCAATTCTGTGTTCATCTTCCAATATTGTCACCTAATTCTGTATATCATTTAATCAGACTGCTACATTTGTAGGAGCTCAGTTGCATTAGATTGCATAGTGATAGTATTTCTTGCTTTTTAAAGACTTCAGTCAAAAATGTTGAGTTCTGTTACAGTCTTGAGTGACACAAACCCTCTCTATTACTGCACTACACTTCTCCAGAGGCCAGTTCAGCACACAAGGATCCTCAGGCAAACAAATGCTATGATCGCTTGATAAAAGCCATTTCTCATCCTTTCTTTTAGTGTCAGTGCTACTATTGTATGCAAAGGAGGCGACTTGAAACTGAAAGATGTAATCGCTTTACAGAGAGTCTTCATGAAGTCGTGCGTCGGGTAGCGTTCCACTGTCAATTGACTGGGCTTGTGAAGAAACCAATCTCATTCAACGACCATACAAATTGCACACCTTAAGACACATGAAGATAAATGTGTGTGCTGACTGACAAAAAAATGTCACTTCACATTATCCGCAAACCTGTTTTACTTGTCCAACCTCCTCTTCCTACTTTGCAGTGAGCACAATTCTTTCAGTTTCTTCTCTTGTATTTTCCTTGCTATTTTACTGTCCCTTTCCCCCATGTGGAGATGGATCCACATCCGAAACCTAGTTTCACTCTGTTTGTGCCACTATTACAATCAGTGTAGTAGCTTGTTTACGGAGGTCCAGTGGTGCAATCAGTCAGTGTGTGGTACTTGCACAGGTGTGTATAGTGGAGACATGCTGAGGTGGTGAGTTCAAGCCTTCCCTGGAGCCATTAAACCTTTTGAATGTTTTCCATCCATAAAAAGTTCATTCGCCCTAGCAGTTTCACTGTGACTTTGCAGGTAAAATATTAATAAGGAGAATAATGTTTCATATGCGATAAATAACCACACCAGAAAATATTGGAGAGAAATGTATTGTCGCACTATTCGCAGCAGGCACTCAGACACAAAAAATTTCCTGTCACTAAAGAAAATTCATGAAGAAGAGGAGTGACATCATTGCAAAGGCGATATTTTCTGATGGCTGTTTCGGTTAACAATTATTCGCGTTAGAATTACTACTGTCATTACTACTAATAGTGATAAAAACAGAGGACTTGTCATGATCGTTACTCCTCCTCTTAAGGGTGCTCCAGCCCTTCCTCGTTCTGTCCCATTCCCCACACCTGTTCCTTATTCCAGCCCCTCTTTAGTTCCACCTTTAAAGCCAGATGCAGGCGTTTGCCCGGCGCTTCTCATTGAATCCCGTTTCGTGAGAGCCCGGGGTTCTGCTGCGTCTGGCTCCGTTATGGTTTTAGTTTCCTGTTCCTGATTCCTTGTCCCGCCGGTCCAGACCCGGTTCTGGTTTTTAACTACTTTGGATGGATCCCCTGGTCTTGGACTTTGCCTTCCATTTTGGATTTCCCTTTTGGATTTATGTTTGGATTGTTTGCCCCGGACTCACTTCCCCTGGACACCTGCTCACCTCGGACACGCCCCCCTGTCTCCTGACCAACTCCTGCATGATATTTTTCCCTATTGTTTCTTCACCTTTCGGATCATGTCGTCCGCATAGGGCCCGAAAAGAACTGTTCCTGACAGGACTCACAGCTCTCTGGATGTTGGTCTGGACTCTAGAAAGTGTTTCTATTTGCAAGCGGCTATGGAGCTCAACACCTGTTGATGGGTCACTTCTGTCAGACACACCAGTGGAGCCCAAGCCCACCTACACACACATTCACACACACTGACAGATATACACCTACATACTCACACACATGTATTCTCACAGACACTACACACATTCACAGACAAAACACACATTTATACACACAATCAGACACTCACACACTCACAGATATACACTCACACACATTCACAGACACACACATAGACACTGTATACATACATAGACACTGCATACACTCTTAGGTACAGATACACTATAACTAACACTAGTGCAGATACTGCTAATATTGCAACAGTAACACCATCACCAAAACATACACTATTCTATCATTTTTACTAACACTGACACAAACTACTTATAATAACACTAATGCTATCATTAAAACTAACACTACTACTACTATAACACTATAATTATAATTAATATTAACATGAATATGAACACTAAAACTAAAACTATCAGTAGCTCTATCATCATGATTACTCACATGAACACTAGCATGAAAACTATCAGTTGTACTGTCTAATATTAACATGAGTACACTAGTATTAGTATTAGTTGCTACCCATGACGTCACATCGCTCTTTGTGACGAAGGCGAGACTCCTAGACACGCACAGTGACGTGACGCCTGTCGCCGTGGTTACCATACTTATAATTTATAAACACTGGAAAAAATGCATTTAAACTGTAACATACATTTATCAACTTGGAATATAATTTTCTAGCTCTAGGATAGAGTTACCTAAATAATAATGATATGAATAATCATTGTTTGGTTTCGGATTGAACATTATTAACACTAAACGCAGCATGGTAATTGATCGATACAGTCTTTATTGACTGTTTACTAGATATTTAAAACAGGGTCAAGAATGGGAAATGAATCAGTACTCACCAATCGTCGAAGTTAATCGTTTATTCTACGGTTCTTCAGAGATTAATAACTCTCCTCCGTGCGCTCAGCGCTTCTCCCGCGGTCTCGCTCTCTGATCCCGGCGCTCTGGCTGGTGTCTGTGACGTCACAGCGCTCTTTCTGACAGAGCAGAGCGCGTCTCCGCTGGAGGAGACTCCTGTCCGGAGCCCGGGGGGCTTTTCTTACAGATATAACATCTCCAAAAAAAAATACATACCGGGCTGTGAAGAGAAGCGAATCATAACAGTTGGAGAAGGAGAGCGGCAAACCAAGAAATGCAATTCATTAAACAGGAAAAAAAATAGTTTAATTCGCAGATTAATGCGTTACAAAGCGTACCCGTGTGGAGCACAAGAGAACGAGCACTTTTAACGGTTTTACACAAATCTTCAGAGTATAGGAGCCAGGAGGATCAGACTCCTGATCCTGGAGGTTAAAATGTGTATCCTGATTTTATTTCCACCCAGCTCTCAGTTCCATAGGTAGTCTGATGATTTAAATGAACTGTATAATTGTTACAAGACTTCATCAAATTGTAAATTTATAAGACTGTCTGTTAGACACTTGTGAGAGCAGCTGAATCCCAGGGCTGGTGTGGAATCACACACAGACAGGTCTTCTTCTGTGTGATCTGAGTCCCACTGCTCAGAGCTACAGACTGGTCAACTGGTCACTATTGTAGACACGGCCATTGGCCCATCGGCTACTAATAATCAATATACAGTGTACTGACCAGAGTGTCACTACTTGTGTTTATTACATAAATAGATAATTCCACACTCACGTGTGTTATAAAACATTTATAAAACATGTTTGGAGGCTGACATACAGTAAAGAAAGTAATACTGAAGGGCTGGAGGTCCTGGAAAGGGTTAATAGAAGCTTCTTGCTTCTGCCCTGAAACAGAGCCCACAGCTGCCAGATCAGTGACCTCTGAGCCCGGTTCACAGAGAGGAGAACCAGGAGCTCTTCTCTGTCTCTAAGTGGCTGTGAGGAAGGAGAAAAGGGGGAGATGTGATCTGAGTCCAGGCTGTTCTGTCTGATATTATTCATGTAGCAGCACTGATTCTCTGAATGTCCTCTGGTTCTGGATTGTCAGATAAAAGAAGTATGGAGCTTCTGTCCGAGTGTGTCTGAGCTGTGAATCTGACTGAGAAGAGAATAATGATTTTTTATTCTGCCTCAGAGAATTTTTCTCTTTGCCAAGTGGTATTACACCCCCTTCAGATACTCTGCACAGACTGCCAGAGAGAAGAGGAGAGAGAGATGGACAGATAAGAGCACACAGAGAGAGAGACATACGTCTTGATTTACTTTGAAGCAACTGTTCATTTCTTTTCTGGAACAAGTTGTTTCTGAACTTCAAGACATTCATACAACTTCTGAAAGATGAAATACAAATCTTGCTTATCAGGACAGAAGAAATACCGCAAGAAAATGGCAGTGATTTTTCTCCTTTTAATGAAAAGTGGAGAAAAACAACGACAGTGCATCTACTTCGGCTTGATTTAGCTTAATACAAGTATTCACTTCCTTTTTTTGTAGATTACAGCCTGCGAAAGATGAAATAAAGTTCGTGATTATTCTTTGTCAGTGCAGAAGAAATACTGCCGGCTGGCAGGAAAATGCCAGTATTTTATTTTCTTTGACTATAAACATGTGAATGGTGAAAAGCAACGGGAGTGTGTCTCTGTGCAGCTATTAAACGAAGGGCTGGTGGTTCAAACCCACTCAGGGATATGCTTCAGATTGTTCTGATGTAAACCTGAAGGGATTTCTTTGCAAACTCTCTTGAATTTTGCAGGAAATCTTCGTGGTTTACTCGTGTGGGACTACAACAAGTAAACAATTAAGTACCTAAGTCAATGTCCAAGAAAACCATTTTCACGTGTGGAATTTTATCTTCAACTGGCTGTTGGGAGAATTCATTTATACACCCGTTGTATCCTTAGCAAAAATATTTTAAAATTAGAACACAGATTTGTTGGAGAACTTGACAATCCTTGACAATCATTATCAAATGAGCATTATACAAATATGCGTTGATATTTTGTATATGTACCTTAATTGTAATAAATATAAACATAATTGCTTTGATATGGATGTTAATTTGAAGGATTTGAGGAAACTATCAAGGATCTCAGAACAAACAAAGATACATTTGGGCATCTGCTATTTGGGCATCTGCTATTAAACATTAAAGAGTACCGTAAGTGTGAAGCTTGCAGACACACGAGAGAAAAATCAGTTTTAACGCACTTCATTAAATGGATGGTGTGCTTATCAATCGTGCATAAGATACACAGAGCAGAGGATGGTTTCGATCCATCGACCCCTGGGTTATGGGCCCAGCACGCTTCCGCCGCACCACTCTGCTGACAGCTGTGTACACTGATTCAACACAATTGCTCTATCTTTGCTTTCTAAAAGTGCGCCCGAGATGAAAGTTTAAACGGTAAATGCAGACGTCACTTTGAGCACTTGGTCTTTTATAGTACAAATCATCACACGCTGCTCTACATGGGCGTGTCTTCAAGATCGTTGTGAACCAAACCTTCTGCTTTCCGAGGCAACTGAATCTTTCATCGTTAATTCCCAAATCTTCAATGAGAATCAGTGAAACGAAAACCAAACACATGTACATCGCATCCTAGCGTGAAAGAAAAATGATTGAAGCATTTGAGGAATAACAAGAGCAGTCTGAACAGCTCTAGCCTATCAACTGCTCTACAAAGAGATCGCTCCCTCCACACCCAGTTTATAACACTGAAAATGATTCAGGAAGCAGAGCAAAGTTCTAAAACCAGCGAATGCATCTGCATACAATAAAACGTCAGTTTTTCAAAAGCAAAATCTTCAGCTTTGAAAGATTGTCATCCATATATTTTCGTTTTTCTCTTTTTTACATAACACGCTTTCGAGAAATAAACTGTCTTGTAAATAAGGCTGCATTAGAAAATGTGTATCTAGGTTTGCTAAGTTAAAATCGGCACATCCCAGTGGGCGAAGTATGTAGAATATACGTCGATTAAACGCATACCTTATACGTATAAATGGGCTCCGTAACTGGTCTAGAATGAAATTCTAATATATGAATATCGTTATACGTCAATTAGACGTCTATGATTATATGTTCATTATACATAAATGATTGGAGTTCTATTATATGGATAAATTTAGAGGACTATCGTTAAAGGTCTATTATACACCAAAGATAGATTTTATAGATGTAGAAACTAGTAAATAAAGCCAATGATTTGTTTTAGAAATGTATTCTGAAAATATACAATTATTCACACCTGAAAAATATGTAGTTCAAATTATACATTATATACAATATTGTAATAAACAAATGGCTAATCATCATAAAAAACACAACTAGTAAACTTCAGTTACAAATTCTAGTAACATGGCAATATATATAGTAATGACAAACACAAACTAATTACTGTACATGAACACGCTAATATTTAACTGAAACCCACATTTCGATATCGATCATTTCTATATTTCCAGGAAAATATTAGTAATGTAGCACAAACGCTACTTTCTAATAAAGACAGAAATAAACTGTTTTGTGTCTCATGGTGATCCTTCTCTCCATCCTAATGAAATGTTTAATATGATCCCTCGAGAAAAAAAGGTGTCAATTTCCGCCTGGAATGATTGATGCCCCATCAAACATGTTTTAATATCCCTGGAAGTTTATACAGTAGAATCCTGGTTCGTGGCTTAAGTTCAAGGTAAACAAGACTAAGGAAACGAGTTGGAAACCTGATGTCGAACTGGGATTTAAATCACCCGGAACATTTCACTACATTCGGCAGTATGTACCAGAGAGCAACGCCTGTTATCCCTTCGATAGCTCAGTTGGTAGAGTAGAGAACTATAGTGAAATCAACGGAGAATACTTAGGTCGCTGGTTTGATTCCAGCTCGCAGGAAGGTGCTTTTTGTGTACTTTAATCAAAGAGTTAAAATAGCAAATCTGTTTCACTCAGACATTGATCAAAAGCTTAATAAACGCCAAAGCATTGTCTTGTTTTGGCCAATATCTAATCTTTGAGTTAAGGGAATACTCTGTTTACTTTGTAATTCAAAAAAACATACAGTACAAATGTCAAGTTTTTGGTAGATATAAAGGTGTTCTCTGTTTTCAGAGGATAGGTACTTAATTGGCTTTATGATTTGGTACTGATTTTGTATCGTTGTATTATAAAGTTTGTGCTTTCTGTTTTTTTATCGTATTGCGAACTTATTTTTTAAACAAATGCTTACAAAGGCAAACACGGCACACATCTGTTTATACCAGTGGTAAATTGTACATTTTTATTAAGTAGAAGCTACTGTTCACTTTTGGGAGTATAACAGGTTCGATATAAAGTGGCAAAAATATAAAAGGGGAATATACCCCAGACTGCGTGTAAAGCTCTGTTGTTTTATTATTAGATAAAAATGGCGTACTGTGCACGAAATGTTGCAGAAACACAATCTGATATTTTAATAATTATTATTTTAATAATTTGATAAAAATGAGGCCCCGGATCCAAATATTCAGTTCTGATTTTCTAAAGTGATATATTCCCTTCCTGTCATGGAAGTCACACGATGTGAGCAATTGTTTTTTTTTTCACGTTGTGATCCAAAGAGCCTCAGACGCACAGTAACCAAACCAGGATGGATTCTGCTGGGAACCTACTGAGCTCATTCTCACTCCCTGTGCTGAAAACAGAATCGGCTCTTCGCCGAGCACTGTCTGCAGTTGCTGGATGGTGCTCTGCGTCCTACTGCTCCAGCAATTACTTTGACGAAAGACAGACCACTTGTGCGCTTTTAACCTTCTCGCAGCTACAGGCGAGACTGAAGCTGGAGATCTAAAGGCACCTGCTGGTACTGTACATCTTCTCTAACTTTCACAATCACGACAGACTTCTCTTTTTTAAAAATAAAAAGTAGATATAGCCCTGAAAAAGCATAGCTTTATCAGTTTTTACATTAATCGATTTTGAATCAAATTTTGATATTTGACATTTGATATAATTTTTATTGCATTTTACATAATAATAATAATTATTATTGCTTACACTTATATAGCGCTTTTCTGGACACTCCACTCATTGTGCTTTACAGGTAAGGGGAATCTCCTCCACCACAACCAATGTACAGCATCCTCCTGAATGACCACAGAGAGTCAGGACCTCGGTTTTACTTCTCAGCCGACGGACGGCACCTGTTTACAGTTTAGTGTCCCCGTCATAATACTGGGGCATGAGGACACACATGGACCGCAGGGTGAGCGCCCACCGACAGAAACCACCCAGTGGGCAAAAGACGTATAATATACGTCTATTAAACGCATACCTTAGACGTCTAAATGTGGTCTGCAATTCGTCTAGAATGAAATTCTAATATACGTCTAAAGTTATACGTCAATTATACGTCTATGTTTAGACGTTCATTATACATAAATGGTTGGAGTTCTATTATACGGATAAATTTAGAGGACTATTATACGTATATGGTTGGAGTTCCGGATAACTTTAGAGGTCTATTATACGGATAACTTTAGAGGACTATTATACGTATATGGTTGGAGGTCTATTATACGGATAACATTAGAGGTCTATTATACGTATATGGGTAGAGGTCTATTATACATCAAAGATAGATTTTATAGGTGTAGAAACAAGTAAACCAAGCCAATGATTAGGTTTAGAAATGTATTCTGAAAATACACATTCACACCTGAAACATATGTATTTCAAATTATACATTGTATACAATCAATCAACAATCAACATATGGGCAATAATCATAAAAAACAACTAGTCTTAAACTTCAGCTACAAATTCTGGTAACATGGCAATATACAGTCTAGTAATGACAAACACAAACTAATTACATTAACACACTAACTCAAAACCACATTTTGATTCAAATATACATTTTAAAATGTACAACTTCTATATTTCCAAGAAAAAAAAATATTACAATGGAAGTTAAGACGATTTTTGTCCAGTATTTGCAAACCCTGTCTAATTGTCCTAACAGTTAGAACCAAAAACCTATTATTTTCAGTGTCCAGATCTCCTGGCCCCCTGCCTTGCATATGCATTCTTCAAGTAACACATTGCGTGCTCCTTTATTTCTTTTTCTGTTGATGTAGGGTGGGACTTCAGCACCGCAGCTAGGAGAAAATTATATAATATTACTTCCCAAATAAATGATGATTAATATCTTCTTTAGTATAATCTAAAACATGAACGGTTTACTAAGCTCAAAGCTGAAATAAATGTATAAAATTTGGCTTGCATCATAGCAGTTGAGCAATAAAGTCTGTCCTAATTAAAGAGTACCCAAAGTTTGAAAGTACAACATAGAATAAGAATAGAGAAACGGCAAAACGATTTTGTGTTATCTTCCCCATTCCCACTATTTTTATGTGCCATTTTTTGCTTATTCACGTACTATTTTAATCAAAATAATATTAAGAAAGATCTGTATGTATTCAGATAGTATTATTATTGTTCATACTTACTCGTCAAAAGAGGATTGCTGAGATATTTGCGGATATACTTTTACGTTTGAAAAACGTGTCCAAAATGGTGACCAACGAATACTAGCAATGCATTGTGGTATATAACCGGAAAATATGCTGGGTTCGATATTTTCTCAACGTATGCGTTTATTAATGTTGTCGATATTATGGTTGAAATTTAACATTGATAATACATCGCGGCTATGTGCCCCCTGCTATGAGCTGATGTGCAATTTTAACGCATGCAGTTAGTAAGGATCGGTCACTGTTGTATGGTATTATATATAATGACATTATGGAATAGGATGGGGACAGGCCTGGCATCACGGGGGGAGGGAGGAATGTCGCCCCTTCAGTTTTGGGCAAAAAGATTTACCTAACTTAATTTGCGCCCTAAAAAAATAGTTGTACTTTGTCAATGGTCAGACAACACTAAATGACACGAACAGTCACTCAGTCTGTTTGATGGGCAGGAGGGCTATCCGTCCAGGAACTGCACATATCAGTGTCGTTATTGAGTGTCAACATTACGATCCTGTTTGCTCAGGTGGACCGATTCCTTGCAGTAGTTTATCATTATACTTAAAATCGTTATATAACTAGGACTAGTTATAGCAGTCTGTGCTTTCTGTTGGTTTTACAACATTTTTTTCTTAACGATTCAGAACGTCCATGTAGCTGCAAAAATGAACGCTTATGGTACTTTTCGCTCCAGGCAATACAAACCGTGAGAGTGACGAAAAATGTGAAACTGAACTTCATCGCAAATACCAGATTGCTAGTCGTTATCTTCTATCATGAAGCACTAATCAATGGCATAGCTGCAATATTTCATTTGGGTAGCTGCACCGTACAGCTCCATTTCAACCGAAATATCACCCCCCCTCAGAATTTCAGACGCCCCCCTACAGATTTTTCCCTGGGCACCGGCTCTGATGGGGGACGGGGTGTCCAGGATATGGTAGTGTAACGCTTACAGCCGACAGGTACTGTGTAAGAGCCGGCGTACCAGAGCAGGTGACGTCACCGCCCTTCCCTGTGATAGCAGGACTACAGCTACTGGGCTGAAAAGAGATCTCTCTTTAGCTCACGGTGCTGGGTCGCTGCAGAGAGACGCGGAAGTCCCGGGTTCGAGCCACCTATACTTTGGGCCGACCTGATGCGGCAAGGGCGCCCGCCTGAGCCCCCGTTGCGTTACATTGGTGTCAGAAGCGGGATGGGATAGCCCTTCGCCGGGGACGGCGATTTAAGCGGGGGAGAGTGTAACGCTTACGGCCGACAGGTACTGTGTAAGAGCCGGCGTACCAGAGCAGGTGACGTCACCGCCCTTCCCTGTGATAGCAGGACTACAGCTACTGGGCTGAAAAGAGATCTCTCTTTAGCTCACGGTGCTGGGTCGCTGCAGAGAGACGCGGAAGTCCCGGGTTCGAGCCACCTATACTTTGGGCCGACCTGATGCGGCAAGGGCGCCCGCCTGAGCCCCCGTTGCGTTACAGTATCAACTTTTCTTAAGAAAATAAAAATAGAAAATCTATAGGCACTCAAACATTTTACTGTTTTTTTTCAGGCAGGTGGCAAGACCCCCTCCGCAAAACCCTTGTATGCCAAGCTGTGGGCATTGATTCGTCGAATATACGTATATTCACGGCGAAAATACAGCTATACGTATATATACGTCGCCTCGACGTATAATCAACGTCGAATTGCAACCGTAAAATCGACGACATTAATAAACGCATATATAACGTCGAAAACACATCTAACACAGTGCCTGAGGCTTTTTACTGTATGTATCGTGTGTGCCGCAACTAGGAGTATACGGCACTCTGCACAGTGTACGAAGTAAATTATTTTCGCAGTAATTAATTTATTATATTTACTATATTTATTATACACGTGTAAATTAATTACTGCGACACGATACATACAGTAAAAAGCCTCAGGCACTGTGTTAGATGTGTTTTCGACGTTATATATGCGTTTATTAATGTCGTCGATTTTACGGTTGCAATTCGAGTTGATTATACGTCAAGGCGACGTATATATACGTATAGCCGTATTTTCGCCGTGAATATACGTATATTCGACGAATCAGTGCCCACTGGGCAGATGGTTCAGTGTGTCGGGCTCGGCTGCGAGCAGGCCAATGACGTCACGGGGACAAAGTGGAGAAAATCAAAACGGTTCTATGAAAGACCTGTCAACGGTCGGTTCGCAGTCTGGACTCTAAATCCACCTATCTAATTTCAAATCTCTCTAACACCTGAGCTGCGGCTTCTTCCGAGTACTTATTATGTGTAAGTGTATAGATGAAACCTTTAATATACTGTTCAGTTTAAATCAAAATGCTTTACCACTACAAGAGAGAAGTATAGTATGAAGGATGGGACAAATGTATGATTTCTTGGAAGAAAACGGTTTTTATTTGCATTTGAAATTAAGCGGAATTTTAGCGCGACACACAAACCCTTTGTCTTTTTTAGAGATATTTTTAAACAGACAAAAATGTAGAAAACGTGTTTTTTGAGCCCCACAATACCAGGGCCAGTGGCTTAATGAATAACGCGTCAGACGTCGCTTCAGCGGATTATAGGTTCGACTCCTATTTGGCTCGTGTTGCGTTTATACCATTTACATTCCTTTATATAAATGAGCTGCACCTGAAAGCTATAGAAAACACTTTGGGTAAGTTGTCGAAATTCGAAAGGCTGCAGACAACTTAACACTGTTCTGTCTGGAGATCAGCTCCTGCTCTGAACTCAATTGCAATGAAAAACCGTGCGTAACAAAGCTGGAGAACAGCTGAACTTGTGCTCAGTACGGTGCTGAGGGTTCATTAGTGGCGTTGTTGTAATTAGCACGAACTGCACAGGCTCTGAATCAGACCATTTCAATTAGTCTGATCAGTGTCGGACACGTTAATGTGGAAGTTTTACTTTGTCTCTTGTTTGTATATAAATGAATGTCTCTGACAACTTAATGTTAGTTTTTAATTTAGTTTTAGTTTTACGATGTAGGTCATGCGTTGACATATCCACGAACACACGAAGCGTCTCATTCCTGATTCAGCTCATGCTATAAGACCGCAGCGATTTTTCCTGCGTCTCATAGAATCCTGACCACCACAAAACAGATGCCCATGTCACCCAGCTCTGATTCAAGAGCGACTCGCATTTTCAGCATTTTTTTTTGTTTGTGATCATCATTTTCTTTAGTTAATGATCAATATTGAACTTTTCTAAATAAAACGACAATAATCAAACACGCAGGCAGACTTTTAAGGAGTTGACATAGGAGTGAAGCGATTCCTCCTGCTTCTCGTACAACCATATCAGAACAGAAGCCCGTGTCACCCAGCTCTGATTCAAGAGCAACTCACATCTTTAGCCCCTTTTTTTTATTCGTGATCATAATTTTCTTAAGTTATGATCAATATTGAACTTTTTCTAAATAAAACGACAATAATCAAACATGCAGGCAGACTTTTGAAAAGTATTAGGAGTTGACAGGGTGCCCCTTTGGAATAGTCGTTAGAAAATGTGAGAAAATGAAAGTTATGTAAGCTCTCACACTAAGCATTAGAGATTGGAATCTGTAAAAAAAAACTCCATGTCTCCCCAGCATTTAAGGTGCTGTTGTTTTTATTTTACATATTGTTAGCATTTTAATGAATTGTTAAAAGATTGATACACAAATCGCTAAATACGAAACGTAAAAAAACCCAACTGTAAACAATTGACCATTCATATTCCTGAATTTTAAATCCCTGGGTTTATCTGTGTCCAAGTGCCTGGTGTAGCTATTTTAATTGATTTGATATGATTTATTGTGGAAGTGCATTGTTACCACTAAGGGAAAAAATCCTGAGTTCTCTTAATTAAGAAATACCAAATTATCTCCTAATTACGAGATAGCAACGATATCATATGTGTGTATGAACAACCTGTTACATTTGCAATGGCAGTACCTACAGACTATCGAAAGGTTTGCTGGCACTGTGGGTTTAGTGTTCCTGACAATGTGCACGCCGAGAAATGCGCATGGACTGACTTTCCGTTTGTAGCTCATGTAAACACACTTTTAACCAGTAGCACACTCATATATATCCTGAATCAAGAACGAATGTGCCTTGGAATCCATTGTACCGCTTCAAACTGAAAGTCAGATATTTAGTCTCAAAACTACATAGCTCAGGATTTTATTTTATTTTTTCCTTGATGGCAGCATTGGCTTCTGTAATTTAGATTCAACCACTGAAGAGGTTGGTTTTGTGTTTTTAGCTATTGAACATAACTGGTAAGTTTAAGTCAGTTCTTGTTACTCTTTCCACTCGAAAGAGCTGTATTAATACCGACGCACCTGTCTCCAAGGAAAGTTATTGCTGTCCCCAAACCAATGTACTGCAGCTTGTGGCCACGTGTTCCTGCTGTCAGCCTGTGATACCATGTTCTTCCACCGCTAGAAATATTACTGCTCTAGTACAGTAGTAAAAGAGGAAACAAATGCAAACACCGTTTAGAAAAAACACACACGTCTCAGGTCTTAACCATGACAAGAATGGGATTTGACCCTAGACGAGCAGAGCACAATGGATTAGCAATCCAGAAAGTGACTCCTGTTTAATTTTCTTTTCGCTTGCTCGATTTGTAGTACGCTCCTCAATCCTTACCAACCGATAAACAAAACGGCTTCATGTGCCACAGCATTCTGCTGCAGGTACGGTTTGCACCGTGTATTGGGGGAACCCGAATGAAATATTTCAAATATGTGAAGAATTTCATGAAACCTGAAAAAAGATCACAGCCAATGTCAGCAATTCAAAGCCTGTAGGTAGCTTCAACAGAACAAAACGATCTGAAGCCGCAATTCTTTCATGGAGTGTATTGTGACACTCTAACCACGCTGTTGCTATTACTGCTACTGAGAGCAGGCAAGTAAAGTTGTACAAGGAATAGACTACTTTGACTACTTTGAGCCGTCCAAGTTCCATTATGTGAATTTAAGCTTTTTTTTTTATTAATAACAGCATTAGTAATACAATGCGTGCTCAGAAACGTTACTTATTAGCTTATGAAGCAACAGTGTTTCGACAATTTGCGGTCTTCAAAAAGTAAACGCTGAAGTTTTTATACTTCCTTGTGAGCAGATCACCTATGATTTAGAAAAGGAAAACTTACTCCCCTGTTGCTTTCATTGCAATATCTGAATCGAGACCCAAACGCTAAGAAAATAACGCAAGTCATAAACCCGATTTTAATTTAGATAAACATTTTCTAATGCAGCCTTCATTACAAGACAGTCTATTTCTCGAAAGCGTGTTATATAAAAAAGAGAAAAACGAAAATATATGGATGACAATATTTTAAAGCTGAAGATTTAACTTTTGAGAAATTGTCATTTTATGTATCTAGACGCTTTTCAACCGCTGGTTTTAGAACTTTACTGTGCTTCCTGCATTATTTTCAGCGTTATAAACTGGGTGTGGAGGTAGCGATCACTTTGTAAAGCAGTTGATAGGCTGAACCTGTTCAGACTGCTCTTGTTATTTCTCAAATGATTCCATCATTTTTCTTTCACGCTAGGACGCGAGTGTGTAGATGTGTTTGGTTTTCGTTTCACTGATTCTCATTGAAGATTTGGGAATTAACGACGAAAGAATCAGTTGCCTCGGAAAGCAGAAGGTTTGGTTCTCAACGATCTTGAAGACGCGCCCATGTAGAGCAGCGTGTGATGATTCGTACTACAAAACACCAAGTGCTCAAAGTGACGTCTGCGTTTACCGTTGAAACTTTTCATCTCAGGTATAAAAGCAGTTGTGTTGAATCACTTCATGTAGCAGAGTGGCGCAGCGGAAGCGTGCTGGGCCCATAACCCAGAGGTTGATGGATCGAAACCATCCTCTGCTGTACACGGTTTACGCACGGTTGATAAGCGCACCGTCACTTCAATGAAGTGCATTGAAGCTTTTTTTTTTCTCTCGTGTGTGTGCAAGCTTCACACTTACGGTATTCTTTAATCTTTACCAATAGCAGATGCCCAAGTGTATCTTTGGTTGTTCTGAGATCCTTGATAGTTTCCTCAAATCCTTCAAATGAACATTCATATCAAAGCAATTATGTTTATACAGTATATATTACAATTAAGGCACATATAACAAAATATCAACGCACATTTGTATAATGCTCATTTAATAATGATTGTTAATGATTGTCAAGTTATCCAACAAATCTGTGTTCTAATTTTAAAATATTTTTGCTAAGGATACAACGGGTGTATAAATGAATTCTCCCGACAGCCAGTTGAAGATAAAATTCCACACGTGAAAATGGTTTTCTTGGACATTGACTTAGGTAGTTAATTGTTTACTTGTTGTAGTTCCACACGAGTAAACCACGAAGATTTCCTGCAAAATTCAAGAGAGTTTACAAAGAAATCCCTTCAGGTCAGTTTTTAGCAGAGACTGTTTACATCAGAACAATCTGAAGTGTATCCCTGAGTGGGTTTGAACCACCAGCCCTTTGTTTAACAGCTGCACAGGGACACATTCCCTTTGCTTTTCACATTTCACATGTTTGTAGTTAAAGGAAATAAAATACTGCCATTTTCCTGCCAGTTGGCAGTATTTCTTCTGCACTGACCAAGAAAAACCAAGAACTTTATTTTATCTTTCGCAGGCTGTAATTTCCAGAAAAGGGAGTGAATACTTATATTAAGCTAAATCAAGCCGACGGAGATGCACTGCCATTGTTTTTCTGCACTTTTAGTTAAAAGGAGAAAACATTTTCTTGCAATATTTCTTCTGTCCTGATAAGCAAGATTTGTATTTTATCTTTCAGAAGTTATATGAATTTCTTGAAGTTCAGAAACAGCTAGTTCCAGAAAGGAAATTAACACTTGCTTCAAAGTAAATCAAGACATATGTCTCTCTCGCTGCATGTGCTCTTATCTGTCCATCTCTCTCTCCTCTTCTCTCACTCTGGCAGTCTGTGCAAAGTATCTGAATGGGATGTAACATCGTTTGGCAAAGAAGAAAAGTTCTCAGGGGCAGAATAAAAATTCATTATTCTCTTCTCAGTCAGATTCACAGCTTAGACTCACACTCGGACAGAAGCTCATCTCCATACTTCTCTTTATCTGACCAATCAATCCAGAACCAGAAGACATTCAGTGCTGCTACATGAACAATATCAGACAGAACAGCCTGTACTCGGGTCACATCTCCCCCTTTTCTCCTTCCTCCCAGCCCTCTTAGAGACAGAGAAGAGCTCCTGGATCTCCTCTCTGTGAACTGGGCTCAGGGGTCACTGATCTGGCAGCTGTGGGCTCTGTTCCAGGTCAGAAGCAAGAAGCTTCTATTAACCCTTTCCAGGACTTCCAGCCCTTCAGTATTACTTTCTTTACTGTATATCAGCCTCCAAACATGTTTTTATAAATGTTTTATAACACAAGTGAGTGTGGAATTATCTTAGTATTTATGTAATTAACACCAGTAGTGACACTCTGATCAGTATATTGATTATCAGTAGCCAATGGTCCGATGGTCCTGTCTACAATAATGACTCGTTAACCAGTCTGTAACTCTGAGCAGCGGGTCTCAGATCACACAGAAGAAGACCTGTCTGTGTGTGATTCCACACCAGCCCTGGGATTCAGCTGCTTTCAGTGTCTCGCAGTCTTATAAATTTACAATTAGATGAAGTAACAGTTATACAGTTAATTTAAATCATCAGGCCACCTATGGAACTGAGAGCTGGGTGAAAATAAAACCAGGATACACATTTTAACCTCCAGAATCAGGAGTCTGATCCTCCTGGCTTCTATACTCTGAAGATTCGTGTAAAACCCTTAAAAGCGCTTATTACAGGGACTCATGCTCATTCTCTACTGCTATTCTCTGCTACTCCACACGGGTACGCTTTATAACGCATTAATCTGTGAAGTAAACTGTACATTTTTTCTGTTTAATGAATTTAATTCCTAGGTTTGTCGCTCTCCTTCTCCAACTGTTATGAATCGCTTCTCTTCACAGCCCCGTGTGTTTTGGAGATGTTATATCTGTAAGAAAAGGTCCCGGGCTCCGGACAGGAGTCTCCTCCAGCAGAGACGCGCTCTGCTCTGTCACAAAGAGCGCTGTGACGTCACAGACACCAGCCAGAGCGCTGGGATCAGAGAGCGAGACCGCGGGGGGCACGCGGAGTGCACAGAGGAGAGTTATTGATCACTTATCTATCGACTACCAATTAATTCAACCGAAGAACCGTAGAATAAACGATTAACTTCACCGATTGGTGAGTACTGATTCTTTTCCCGTTTGACCCTCTTGACCCTGTTTTAAATATCTAGAAAACAGTCAATAAAGACTGTATTGATCAATTACTACAGTGCGATTAATGTTAATAATGTTCAATCTGAAATAAAACTATGATTATTCATATTATTATTTAGGTTACTGTATCCTAGAGCTTATAAAATTATATTCCAAGTTGATAAATGTATGTAAGTAACAGTTTAAATGCATTTTTTCCAGTGTTTATAAATCATAAGTATGGTAACCACGGCGACAGGTGGCATGTCACTGTGCGCGTCTAGGTGTCTCGCCTTTGTCACAAAGAGCGATGTGACGTCATGGGTAGCAACTAATACTAATACAAGTGTACTCATAATAATATTAGAGAGTACAACTGGTAGTTTTCATGCTAGTGTTCATGTGAGTATTAATGATGATAGCGATACTGATAGATTTGGTTTTAATGTTCATATTCATGTTAATATTAGTTATAATTATAGTGTTACTGTTAGAGTATTAACAGTAGTAGTAGTGTTTGTTTTAATGATAGCTTTACTGTTATTATAAGTAGTTTGTGTCGATGTTATTGATAATGATAGTGTATGTCTTAGTGATAGTGTTACTGTTGTATAATGAGGAGTTATTTGTGTTAATGTTAGTTATCGTGTATCTGTAGATACCTGTGTATGTGGTGTCTGTGCATGTGTGTGTAAGTGTGTGGTGTTTGTTAATGTGTAAGCATGTGGGGTCTCTGAGTGTGTGGTGTCTATAAGTGTGTCTGTGAGTATGTGTAGTGTCTCTTTGTTTCTGTGAATGCATGCCTGTGAAAGTGTGTGTATGGTGTGTGTCTGTGAGTGTGTGGTGTCTATCAGTGTGTAGTTCTATATTTGTAAGTGTATGTGTGGGTATGTCTGTCAGTGTGTGTAGTGTCTATGTGAGTATTAATGATGATAGTGTTACTGATAGTTTTAGTTTTAATGCTAGTATTCATGTTAATATTAATGATAATTATACTGTTAGTGTCAGAGTATTAACACTCATCATCATGTTAGTTTTCATGACAGCATTACTGTTATTATAAGTATTATTAGTCTATTAGTAGTTTATGTCAGTGTTAGTAACAATGATTGTGTATGTTTTGGTGATAGTGTTACTGTTGCAATATTAGGAGTATCTGCATTAGTGTTACTTACAGTGTATCTGTACCTACTGTAAGAGTGTATGCGGGGTCTATGTGTGTATATAGGTTCTATGTGTGTGTCTGTGCATGTTTGTGAGTGTGTGAGTGTCTGATTGTGTGTATAAATGTGTGTCATGTCTGTGAGTGTGTATGAGTATAAATGTATGTGAGTGTGTAGGTGTATATCTGTCAGTGTGTGTGAATGTTTGTGGAGGTGGGCTTGGGCTCCACTGGTGGGCTCACACACCTGAAGACACTAACGTTTCTCTCCGTTAGAGTATGTGAATAACAGTTTAACCCAAAATGTTTGTAATTGTGATTTTGTTAAAATGCAATAAATCGTCTATCAGCAGTAAGAAATTATTAAGAAAGTAAGAAATTATTTTATTTCATAAACTGTAAGACGTGAAGAGAGTTTACAGTTCGCATCCTTCGCTTTGTCTTTTAACTTAAGCGTTCAGGATCCAAGCCCGTGTGCGGAAGGTTGTGTTTCTTGTAATCATCAAAAGTCGTTGTTTAGTCTTTCAGTTTTTTTTCGCGTTGTGAACGTGTGCACACAGCGGTCCCCCGGGTTCCAGTTAGTGCGTAATTACGCATTGATGAAAAACCGGAGGTTTAAAAAAAGATAATTAGCTCACTGATAGTTTGATGTAAAGGCTGTGGAAATATCCACAATTCGTGGTCTTTAAAATGTATTTGGTTTGAAGGCGTTCTGTGCTTCCATTGTGAAGATATGGACAAAAGAATATTAGTGCTTGGTCAAAAAAAAATGTGTTTAAAACGAAAAAGTAAAGGCTGAGAAAGCATTCAGAAGTTATTTTATACACAAAGCAAGTATTCTCGCAACTCTAAGAGGTTTCGTGTAAACGCTACAGGCGTGCCAACATCGTTTTTGAACTTCAAGCTAACTTTACCCCGGTCTTAAAATCTGGACCCTCAGATTGAAAGTCTGATGCTTTACAGACTAAAATAAAGACACAACCTGCTAAGCGCTCTTCATAGTTTATAGTTTCTGAAATATTTTCTTACTTTCTTACTATTGATAGACGATGCATTTAATTTGATCAAAATAACGATTACAAACATTTTTAGATCAGCTGTTGATATGCATGTTCTAATGAAGAAAAACTTTCGCGCCCATTTCTCAAACATTGTAAGACATATAATATGAACTGATTTTTTCTGCTTTGAAAAATTAAAGGAGTATGAAAGCATATAGTTAAATCTTTTATTTTGAAGTACTTTCCATTGATATTAACACTAGTCCCGATGAACGATTCTGGGACATCGTGCATCTTGAATATTATTCTAATAGGTTTCACTTTGGAAATGTGTGCTCTCCAGAAACTACCAAAACCGCTCATGGTCACATAATGCTTAATGCAATAGAAACGTTTGGTGTTGAAAAAGAACATGACTTGCTATGAATGTGAACACTGTTACAGGAGGCGTGTTAGGACTCTTTTAGCTTAGATCATCAATTAATCTTACATTTCTACTCCATTAATATCAGCAACTTTATTGCTACTGGGTGCTAAAGGTAGGCCCTGGCAATACTTCATGAGATCTTCTTTAGAAAATGTTTTAAAAAATATTTCCAATACAATAAAAAAGTAAAAAATAACAATTGCATGCAACTGATAAAATCTCTCTTCCTGGGGCATTGCAGCTACATACAAATTACAATGGAAACTTTATCAGCTTTAAAAGTTTCATTTGCATTCATAAGATGATCAGCATGAGACTCAAAACATACCTGTGTTCTGTAAGCGCTGAGTCTGCTCACTGAGCAAGTTGCCTCCTTTGCACACAATAGGAGCCCCGACACTAAGAGAAACGAAGAGAAATGGCTTTAATTGGGCACTTTTCATGTCCAATGTGCTTGACATCTCCCAAGGGCGACAGAGTTCTTTTACGACACTGCTTTTTCTTTTTTTCGTCTTTCTGTACTCTTTGATGGAAAAAAAAGAGAAATCATGTAAGGGAAAAAAGTCTTTTTCTTTCATGGAGAAAACGAGCACGAAGAAATGTTATGTTTAGAATAAGTGATTTAACATGATACGTGACCTAATTTACTGGAGCAAATGCTCACCCAGCAAGGTCTGCTTTACTACAAGAGAGCAGTAGTGAAAGATTTTATCATTTCACGGTGTTGTGCAAGAAAACAGTTTTTTTTAAGAATTCTAAATCAATCAGAATTTCAGAGTGACACATAAACCCTTTGTCTGTTTTAAAGAGATGGTATTGTAACGCATAAGGCCTCCATTGCTTGTGAGAGCTAGCTTACCAGAAAAGTGACGTCACCGCCCTTCCCTGTGGATAGCAGGGACCACAGCCGCTGGGCTGAAGGGAGATTTCCCTTTGGCTCAAGAGGCTGGGTCCCTGTTGAGTGATACTGGAGGCCTGTGTTTGAGTCCCTGATGGTGGGGGGTCAACCTGATGTGGCAGTGGTGAGGGTGCCCATGTGAACCCTGTAGTGTTACAGTATTTTAAAACTGATAAAGATGTCGAAAACACGTTTCTCACTTAGACATTTTAGATGGGGTGGTGTATAGTAGCAGCGCTGAACTCACGGTGGTGGAATTGCGATGGGCCAGGGGTTAAATGGATAACGTGTCTGATTTCAGATCATGAGATTGTAGGTTCAACTTTTACCGTGTTCGTGTGATTTTAAATCATTCTCCTCAAAAAGAGATGTCCATTATGTAAATGAACCGCACCTGAAACAAAGGTTGGGTCTGGTTTCCTTTCTCTCCAGCATGAAATAGCAAATCATTACAAAAACACCAGCTAATGTCCAATAGGGTTAGTCATTTAAGTAAACATGAATGCACTGTAAGGTCTTGGTACATGGGAGTGGATTTCATCCACCATTTATAAAAGGGCAAATTATATTTACAGGCTTTAGACACTTTTTAATACAAAAGTGATGTAAAACTCCCTAACTTTCAGGTTTGCTTGAACCTGTAATAAAAAGGGGTCTGAAACTTCCATTCTCTGATGTAACTGTCTCTAAAGTCGGACGTGATGTTTCGCGGATGTGCAGTGTGCCTTTTCTCTTGTCATGTTCAAGATGATTCCCTGCGTGAGCTCCTGACTGTGTTCTGTACTGCTCTGTTATTTCGTTTAGATTATCTATGTGGTGTACAGATAAAACTCAACTGCATGGTGTAATTTCCAGATTCGGCACCAGCAGAACCTGAAAACGCATTAGCTGACCTCGACCTGATTTGAACACGCAACCTTCTGATCTGGAGTCAGACGCTACCGGCACCACTAATGGTTACATATTACTTAAGCTCTGATCAGCTTTAAAAGTTTCTTTTGGATCCATAAGACGATTGGCATACCTCAAAACATATCTGTGTTTGATTGTACAGCATTTATGTTTCTATTTATGTTAATTAAGGCAAATATGTCCAAATATCAACATCCAACTTCACAGTGCTGATGTAATAATGCTTGTCAAGATCTCAAACAAATCTGCTTTGTATTTCTAAAATATTTTAGCAGAGGACGCAACAGGAGTATAAATTATGTCTCCCGCCAGCCATTCAAAGATAATTTTCCATGGGTGAATATGAATTTCTGGGGAGTTGCAATGTTGGTCATTATTTGACTTTCCCGATATTGACTCAGGTACTCAACTCTTTGCATGTTGTTGTTGTTGGACACGTGCAAAACACTCCGATTTCCGGAAAATATAAAGAGGGCTAAGGTTTCAGCTTTAGCAGAGAGAATGTTTACATCGAAAATAATAATAAGACCATCCCAGGGTGGGCTTGAACCACCAACCTTTCAGTTAATAGGCAAATGCGCTCACTGATTGCACCACAGAGACTAAGGAGGAAGGCATCTCTCCATTCAGAAGTTTCCAATCAAAGAAAAAAAATCGCTTGCATTTTCTTGCCAGCCGGCAACATTTCTTATGCACTGATAGCCAAGAATTGAATTTAATTTTTCACAAGCTGTATGAATTTCTAGAAAAACACGTTGTTGCAGAATGGAAATGAATACACGCAGTAAACTAAATCAAGCCCTATGTGGTAGTCCAAAATGGCACTTTCTGCTCAACAAGATAGGAAGAAAGGCATCGCTGGGATTTGGAGGCAGGATATCCCTTTAACTAGAAGAAGATTTATTAAAACATATTGTTTTCCTTGCGGTTTCTCCTGTATTTCATTAAATGTGACATTGTGAAATCAACCTGAAGCCCTACGTAATGCAGTCACTCTCCCAGTGGAAGGAGCCAAGAGGATCATATCAGAGCTCGAACAGAGAGTTAGAAAATCTAGGCAAATTTATTTAAAGAACATTTTTATTAAACTTTCCTATCTGCTCGGCCTAACTGAAGTATTTTAGCTGCATTTTAGCTTCTGTCTATTTCTATACTTTACAGTTGATAGTGTTTAGCCAGTGAAGACAGATACAAGTGCTATACCCCACAGTAATCGCCGATTCCAATAACCTTAACTCAAGCAGGAAGATCAGTTTCTGCTTGAGACAGCCGTTTTCTGAACTGTAAATCTCCAACAGTAGCTGAAGAGTCTGTGTGTCCGGGCTCAGCGGTTATATAAGAAAAGACTCAGCGAGCTGCAGGCGTGGCTCATTGCTCTGCGCTCCCCTTGAGGCATGCTGTGGCCTCTCTCCTTTAATACCTTCATACTGTAATGAATTCGGGTTCAGTGAGGATGAACACAGAGACTCAGGCTTGTGGAGTTAAAAACTGCGCTTTATTTCTTCTCCGTCTATTTACATGGAAAATGGGCGATCTCCCCAGACTGTACACCAGTTTCACTGTGGAACAGCTGCACTGGTCAGCGGCCTTCCTAAACCCCGTCCTGACCACTTCCACTCCTGTCTTGCCCCTCACCCCGTACCCCAGCTGGGCGCTCTTCGGCCGCAGTCCCGGGGCGAATGCGCTACACTGAGATGTCTGGCATCCTGCTGACATTGAATAGCCTGTCTACATCCAGCACACAATCCTGCAGCCTCTGCTGCAGGTCCCAACCGTAATCCGGCCCAGCCGGCTATGCCAGCACTCCTCCTGGCAGCGAACCGAAGGCTGGGGTGTACCTGGTGGACTCCTGCACTGTGCTCAAGTTGGTGATATCCCCACGCTGTTGCAGGAAGTCCTTATAGAAGTCCTTATAGAAAATGTCCAAAGCTCCAAAGAGGATCCGAATTAGGGAGCGATGGTGAGGGAAAAGAGGAGGTTAAAGTAGTGATGGGAGTGAAAGGGGATAGGAAGATTAACTGCGGCGTGAGCATCTGTTTAAGTGGGTGTGCGTGGGAATGTGAAGGCGTTTTTTAGAGTGGGTCGAATGTGTAATAATATACTTTAGAAATTACATGCAGATAACAAAAATGGTTTTAAAAACTTTATTGCAAAACAAAATTCTAATGACATTTATAAAAATGTTACAATCAAAAGTGGTACATTCAGAATTATACATCAATTAATATTTTGTTTCTAATTTCTGAAACATCAAATCATAAAAAAGAAGAAATTATAAAAAAGAAGACTGAGCAGAAATGGGATGTTCAAGCCTCCGTTTTGTAAAACACAAGCTGCAGGTACTGTAGACAGACACTGCGGACAATATGGAAACAGTGGAATGAAGTGGACTCGGATCACAGACAGTGTCGGTGTGGAAACAGTGGAGTGAAGTGGACTCAGGTCACAGACCGTGTCAGTGTGGAAACAGTGGAGTGAAGTGGACTCAGGTCACAGACAGTGTCAGTGTGGAAACAGTGGAGTGAAGTGGACTCAGTTCACAGTGTCAGTGTGGAAACAGTGGAGTGAAGTGGACTCAGGTCACAGATAGTCTCAGACAGTCTCAGTGCTCAGAGCTGCTCTAATATTGTGTGACTCTGTTGGTGAAGCTCTTCTGTGTCTAGACCTGCAGGAGGAGCTTCTCCCAGACAGCCCCGTCAGTCTCACAGTGCCCATCCTCTCCCTGAGACTCGTCCCCAACATCATCGTAGTCAGTCCTGTCAGGGGCTCCTTCTTCAGAGGGCAGTGTGGTCAGGACCCTGTCCACTCCAGGGCCAGGGTGGGATACACCTGACAGAGAGACACAGATATCTTAGCTGAAATAGAGTCATTCCTGTCCATCAGCTGTCCTCTGCCTGTCTCCGCTGAAGAGATAAAGCTGCTTAAAAAAAAAAAGAATAAGACCTACAGTAACATTTCTCTCTTTGTGAACCTGGATGCTACAAAATGAATGGCAATCTATCTCCCTGTTCTAAAAATGCTCCCACTGGCCAGGAGAGGCAGTTTTTAGCCAAGGGAATCTCAGAACAATTGAAGTTTCTAGAAACAATTGAATGGCAAGCTCTCTTAATGAGGTACAGATATTAAACACCAAACTGGTCTTTACATTTGATCTGGACAAGGAGTTCTCACCTTTTGTCTTTCTTGGACTATTAATTGACACTTAATCATTCACCCTAACTTAACTAAAGTAAACCGAGGTAAACGTTATGGTTGCTTTGTTCACTGAATCTCACATCCCTACATCTTAGCATACATCTCCTTGCTTTGAAGGCCCTGAGAATTGGAAATGTTGACAATAGCCAGGTGTATCTAGATTTTTTAAAACACTTCCATAGTCACAATAGTATAGTGAATGAACGTTTTAAGTCGTCGTAATAATCAGAGATTGTAATAGTACATTGTAAGAGTATTTGCTGATTTTATGAACCAATCTAAATAAACAATATACCATTTATTGATAGAAGCATGACATGATCTGCAGTGATACAAATGGCTGTTAGTGGAGTAATGGTTGGATTAAACAGAATAGTTGTTACAATATTGTAGTCAAAAGCCTTGAAGTAAGTAATTTTCCATATAAAATTGTATCTTTTAGGAAGAATTGATCATTTAGAGCTCTTCTCTTCCAGTTAGTGTTTATTTGCTGGTGTTAAATTAGGTTGAAACTACTTTCTACTGACAGAGGTTAGTGCAGGCTGGTACAGGGCATACTCATGAGTCTTATTTATTATAACTCACCTGACACAGTGTCTGGGCTCTGGGGTACAGTGATGGCATCGTCATAGTACTCTGGAGCCTCTTCTGTCACAGAGGACATCAGCTCTCCTGAACCACACACCGTCACACATCAGATTTAAAATTAAAGAGATCTGACAACCTAACTCTATAATACATTTCAAACTAATTTCGGATTTTTATTGAGATGGTGAATAACAACAGGGCCACCTTAATCAGGACAGAGAGAGCAATGCTGTGAACCTTTGTGAAACATCTAAAGAGGAGCTGGACACAGGCAGCAGAATAACCCAGAGAATAATCCAGACTCAGTGTGATGAGCTGTGTAGTGCACAGAGAGAGCCAGATTCATTGAGATTGGTGCAGGGTTTCTCTGTAGGACTGGACTGAAATGACTCACCTGAGAAGGCATCTGGGCTCTGAGGTACAGTTGCAGTATCATCATAGTACTCTGGAGCCTCTTCTTTCACAGAGGACATCAGCTCTCCTGAACCACACAGAGACAGGTTTACTGTTACATATCAGATTTAAAATACAGAAGACCTGGGAACCTGATTATATAATACATTTCAAATTAACTCTATTTTGTTTAAATTAAAATTGTGAATGACAACAGAGTAGCCTGTTTCAGAACAGAGAGCAATGGTGTGAATCGTTGTTAAATATCTGAAGAGGAGCTGGAGAATGGCAGCAGAATAACCCAGAGAATAATCCAGACCTATTCACTTCCATAATAAATATAAAACTATTACTAGATTTGGACTTATTTGGGCAGAGCGAAGATACTGAAGAGGAGCTGGACACTGGCAGCACAGTGACCCAGACTGATAGTTCAGAGCTGAGAGCATAGAGAGTCAGTTTAATGTGACCGTTGCTGAGTAACTGATAACTCTGTATTCTGAGGTTGAGATAAAAGAGAGAATAGAGAGAGTCAGACTCACTGGGTTTGGTGCAGGGTTTCTCTTTGGGACTGGACTGAAATAACCAACCTGACAAAGCGTCTGGACTCTGAGGTACGGTTACAGCATCATCATAGTGCTCTGGGATCTCTTCTTTCAGAGAGGTTATCGAGTCTCCTGAACCACACAGAGACACAGAGAATGTACACTTCAACTCTGACTTACTTCACCACAGTGCTGCAATCACTTTAAACACTGATGTTCATAAGAACTGCAGAGTAAAATGTGTTTTCCATGTAGTTATAGTGTAGGAAAAAATAACCGGTTCAGGGACGCCAAATATGTAATCATAGTGGCTCTCTGAAGGCACCAGTTCTGTAGGGTTTGGGCATTTACTGAGACAATTATTAATTGTAGCAGTAAATCACAAAGTTGATTCTTTTGATGGCTTTAGAATCCAACCAGGCGACATAACTCAAACAACGCACACACACAGGTACTAATACACGAGGATACATTTATTAATACATAGAATATGCATATAAACCTAACAGATCTTATCGAGAGGGTTATCAGAATACAAAAGGTATATATTCAATCAGTTACGAAGAGTTACACATCAAGAGGACATACGTTCAGTATATCATTCATTTAGACCGTTTCGTAAATGAACTTGGTTATAACTTCTACATTAGATACTCAAAACAAGTACATAACTCTTAGGAATTAAATTGATATCAACTGGTTTGGATAGCAATTGAATTCTCGAGCTGTAATGCATTGAAGTTGAATACTCATCCAATTTCTGGGGATTCAGATCTCCTGCAGGCTCAAAGAATCAGCTGCAGGCTTGTTGCTGTCCAATCCGCGCTCTCTGGCTGTGTGCCAGGCTGTGCTGTGCGGCTTGCAACGGTGCGCTGCTGATGCTCACTGACCGGTTAGTTAGTGTTGGCTTTAACTAGCACAGTTTGTGCACAGGAGAAAAGATGACTGTGGGTCCCAGCAAGTCAGGAAGAGGACCGGTTCGTTCCTGATGAAGACTAGTTCTGAATAGTGATTCAGCTGTCCACAGTTCCGACCTGTTGCTGGTTACTCTCTGGCAACCTCCACTCTAGACTCTTAGAACAAAGGAAAGTTCTGGCACTCGGACACACTGGCCGTTCCGTGGTTGTCCGGGCTGAGTCTCAGGATGGTCAGGAGGTGCGCTGCGAGAATGTCCTGCCCTTGGGAGCCTTCTGCTCCTGGGCCGTCCTGCCCTGGAATTCTCCTTTGAATTCCCTTTGGAACAGTCCACAGAATCCTCTCCAGAATCTTACTGAATCTGAATCTGAATCTCTCAGGCTCTCTGTGTTGCCTGTTTTTACCTGGAGGAACTTCAGCTCGTCGATTGGCTGAAAGTTCCATGGGCATCAGAGTCCCACGTGGGTTACTCGGCCCTACCAGTCCCTGATTGGTTGATTAAGGTGAGATATGAGTCACTTAGTCCTGACACTTAGTAATGCAGTCCAGATGTCCAACTGGCACTCCCTAGACAGATAGGCGCCAGTGGATGACCATTGATCATGATGGCCAGGCTTAGCTACTTGCATCCCCCTTTGGGAGCTGTCCTTATCAAAAGAAAACATCTTGCATGAATAGTTTCTCTGTGGCTGCACAACAGAGATGAACAGAGAAATGGGGCCTCATTTGGGAAAGCTCAGAAACACTTAATTCTGCCTTATTATTAAGCCTCGCCGCTACAATAGTAAAGTGTAATTCTAAATGCTTTGTGAGATAAAATTAAGACAAGACTCCAGGGTGAGTCTTATAAACAGCCATCAAGAGAATCTTTAATAATTAAGTCAGGATGTTGGTGTTAATATCTCATCTGAAAGGTGGTTTCTCCTGCCTTCAGTTTCCCAGTCATCATTCTGGGACAACGATCCTGAATTCTGCTCCTGAGGGAAATCGTAACTGTTGCATCAACACTAGTTAGAGCTGCATCCTAACTATTCCTTAAAGGTATCCTCTCCCTCTACTGATAAAGACTAGTTTTGTTTTGTCTTAGCCTCTGTGATCTGTTAAGATCAGGCCAGCATTAGGCAACACTAAAGAGCAGAGTTAATAAGGTGTCAAACAACGGAGGTTATATTTGTCAGATTCAGAATTTTCTACACAAGTTCTCTAGATTTCAGCCTGGTTTGGGATGAGAGTGAGTACTGGACTGAAGACACCCCCACTCACACACTGAGCCCCCTGACTCCATCTCCCCTCACCTGATACTGGGTCTCCCTCACTGTCCTCCACATCATCGTATCCTGAGGGCAGCTCGTCAGAGAGGAATCTCCCTGTGAACAGGAGGACAGATCAGTAATACCTGGACTCAGACAGCAGGCTCACTGTCCTCTACTGGCTGTTCCCACTGTGTGAGAAGCCAGAGTGTGAAAAGTAACATAGAGTTTGTTTTTAGATCAGGGACAGTGCTGTGCTGATTTTCGTTACTCATGTTAACATACCTCTTGAGAAAGAAACCACTATCTGAAACCAGTGTGGTGAGATATTCTACAAGTGTAAGTCCTCAAATCTTCCTCAGATGGTGGTGACCAATCACACCCTCTGTACACTCTCTCCACTCACCTCTCCTGGGGGCGCTGTAGGTTCGCTCTCTGGCCGGTTTGTGCTCTATTTCCTCATAAACAGCATCATGATAGGGGGTGTGTGCTCCCTTAGAAAGGGCTGTGTTAGGAAACAAACACTCAGGGTTAACATGCAGTGAGGGGAATATAAGGTATTTAATTGGGTGCTAAACCTTTTCTTGGGCATCTGTGCACATAAATATTATAATTATACACATCTGCAAATTTCTACAGATCTCCATCTTAGAGTAAAATCCACATATCAGTTTCATGTGAGTGATAGTAGTGACCACCAGAGGTCACTAGTTCCCTCCCTACCTTTCCTCAGCTTCCTGTTATGGATCAGCTGCCACACTAACAGGGCCAGCACCACAAAAAGCAGAGCCCCCAGTGGCAGGAGGACCGGGAGTGAGATGGAGAGGCCTCCCAGCTGCTGTGTCTGGGGTGTTGTCCTGGTGCTGCCTGAAGGAGAGGGACACAGATCAGAAAATGATCTTCTGTGTCTTAATCTTCAGTCTCAGTAGTGATCTCATCTAGACAGAGATTAGAAACTGGAGAATTTACCTGTTTCCACAGAAGAAGTGCTGGTGGAAGTAGGAAGAGCTATAATAGAAGATAAAATGTTTTTTGATGAGGAGATTCACAATAATTCTCTTTATTTCTTGACAAAAATGAAACAGAGAGGCTACAGTTTATAGAGAGCAGTACTTCTGAAAACCATGCAGTTTGCCAGCAGCATCATTTAGACAAACCAAAATGTCTCTTATTCCCTTCAACTTCAATTCCCTATTCAACTGCATTACCTGTTGTCACTGGATGACTTTGAGATCCCCAACCTGAAAAAAAAAGGAGAAGGGATGGGTCGAGATTCAGAGAGTATTTAATAGCCATAAGGACTCATACTAATTGTATTTCTAATAGGCAGAATTTGTGTTGGATTCTTCATTATTATTTACATCTGTATTCCTGTACTGAGAGCAGCCCTGAACACGCTGGGAGCTCCAGCTGCTCCCACTCACCTGTACAGGTGACCCCAGCGTCCTCCTTGTGCAGACAGTTGCTCTGTCCCAGGGGAGGGTGCCAACAGTCCCACAAGTGAAGCTCACTGCTCCTGCAGTTCACCTTGTCCAGCCAGACGGTGCCATTCCCTGGTCCGAATGATGCGTTTCCCACTGCACTCACTGCATCTCCACAGCCCAGCTGTCTGCAGACCACCTGGGCATCCTGCAGGTCCCAGGAGTCATCACAGACTGTCCCCCAGGAGCCATTGTTATAAACCTCCACCCTCCCAGAGCAGTCACCTTCTCCTCCGACCAGCCTGAGGGGCCAGTAGTCTAGAGAACAAAACAAATCTGATTAACAGACACAGAGATACAAACCCAACCAGCCTGAGGGGCCAGTAGTCTAGAGATTGGTTTGACACATCTTATCAACATCAAAGCAAAATATATATCAGCTACTGTCTGGTTTAGTGCGCTGACTGTATTTGTTATTTGTGAAAAAAATGTAAGAACTGATTTATTTTATCAACATACAGATACATTTTGTAAACTCACTTGAACATGTGTCCTGGCCTGAGGCTGTGGAACAGGATTTGAAACTCCGGGGCACAGACTTCTTCTCTTCATCTAAAAGAAGGAAAACCCTGTTAATTTAAGATTAATAACCTTTATACTGGACATGATGACATTAAGGAACAAGTAATAGGTTTATTAGGCTGCTCCCACCTGAACTATGATGACATTAATGAGTATCATGTCTGAGTATGAGAGTATGTTAGCTGCAAGTATGAGTACTCATGCAGTCATTACATCTTCTTTTGTCTTTCGTATTATATATTTTTTTACTTTCATTTTTTAATGTGTTGTACGGATTCTGTATATAACACATATTACTTGCTTCTTGAAAATGCTGTGACTGCCAGATCTAAAACAATAAAATAGGAAAACTGTGTGTAGGTCTGAAGACATTTGTAAGGCATATTGCTTGGTAAACTGCTGGATTTAAAGTTCCATACACTCTGGGATTAGGGATTAGAAACACTAGAATCTGCTCATAAAACTAACATTCAGCACTTTTTGACAGCTCACCTTATTTCTTAATTAGCAGATTGTTTATTCTTTTAAACTGGAAATAATCAGTAATGGATAAGACTAAACTAACATTGTGTGACTCAAAATAAACACCACATATACAGAACATTATTTGCTAGGGAAAAGCAATATAAAATCAGCAATAAATTCACTTATACAACTATTGCTATTGCTCTCTGGCAACAGTTACCGGTTGTGTACAGATCAAACATTTTGGCATCATTTCTCTTCAATGAGTCACTCTTGGTGTTATGATAACAACGAAGAGCGACTCCGCCCAGAAACAACTAAGCCTAGCCAGCAACTGTTTTTTGAGCGGAGACAAACATTTCCCTCTTAGACTTGCTTATATCGTTTTCAACATGTTCA